>NC_056725.1:1517444192-1517479192 GCF_019279795.1 Protopterus annectens | reverse complement strand
ACACAAGCACTACATCAATTAAGCAATTAAAAACTGCACCAAGGTAATAAAGCATTTAAAGGCATATAAAACAAAACTGACTAAATGCTCTTAATACATCTTTGTACTTAAAACCACCTTCAACTGTTGCAAAATAAAATAAAAATATAACCATCCAACATATTGATTAAATAACCTACTGAGGATATATGTATATATACATATATATATATATATATATATATATATATATATATATATCAACTAATGTATACTACAAAAAATAAAAAAATATATAATATAAAAAATATAAAAAATGTGAAAAGTATATATGTATATATATGCATCTTATCTTGTTAAACTTTTAAGTTTTAAAGCACTGACAATAGAACAGCATTCATTAAGTCCAGGGGTATTATACGCATTTAATCTAACTTGCCACATAAGTTCTAATTCTTCCAGTTTTAATGGAGTAGGGCCTCCCCTAGGAGCTTCGTGAATCTGATCTATTATCATAAATTTAAATTTGTGGTCCTGGTAGAGACTGACATGCTTAGCCAGAGCATTGTCGAGTTTATTCTTCCGAATTGCATAAATATGTTCATACAAATGGTCACGGAGACATCTCTCCGTTTTCCCTTATGTAGAATGATAAACAATTCTGGCATTGTGCTAGATAAACTATCATTTTAGAATTGCAATTCACTCGACATTTCAAAAAGTATTGATGGTTGTGAATAATGAATCTATCAGATTTACTAACATACTGGCAGTAGTTACAAGACTGACACTCGAACATACCAGGTGTTTTTGGGTATGTGCGTTGGCGTTGCTCGAGAAGGGACTTTACATTTTTTTTCCCTTCTATACGTGACCACTGGTCTATCGCCAACTTTTTTGAAAATACTGAAATCACTTTTAAAGATAGCCCAATTTTTACATAAAATTTCATAACAAGACTTACTATTAATACTGAAAGTAGACAGACTAGAAAAAACGAATAAACTGTTAAAGCACAAAAAAAACAGGCAACCTTGTGTCCGGAAAGCAAGCTTTAACCCAAAAGAAAGCCAGGAACCAAAACTTCTCCTTTAACGCAAGTACCCTACTGGACTGGTGGCTAACTCTAGTTTCCACAAAGAATTGTATTGATTTTATTAAGGTACATGACCTTCGAGTTTGTAAGAGTTGGAATCTCTTACCTAGTGACATAACTCTGACTACATCCCTGCCACTTTTCAAACAGAAAATTAAACAGTACTTCCAAAATCATTGGCTGTGTTCCTGCAATACACCTGACTAACCATTTTCTCTTACTCTGTTTCCCCTCCACTCTTCTCTTCTCTATCCACCTCAGTTTTGATACTTTTACTGTTTTGAGATTTAAGTATGTACTTTTTGTACAATTGTGGATATTTAATGAACTGCTTATTGTAAACTTGTTTCTCTTTTAAATTATCTTTTGTTCTTTTTTTGCTTTTGTAAATTCTGATTTTAGCTATTATCTTAGAGTAGTAATTTTTTTTTTTTTTATGTAATGTACTTAGTTTATAGTGGAGCTTTTCTCCTCGGGCCTCTGCTGAAAATGGACATGTATCCAGCCAGACTAGCCCAGTCAACAAATGTAAAATAAAATAAAACCCTAAATAAAATTCTTTGTGGATAGAGTTATTGGGTGCAAATACGCAAACAAACAAGTTTGTTGAATTTCAAGTGGAAGGTGGTGATAAAGTATTGTAAGAGCGATGCTGACGCTCTAATCTTAAATCACTTGACAATCATTTGACCGACAGGGTTTTGAACTGTTGGGTGTTATGATTAAACATTATTCCCTGTTGGTCGATACACTGAGCAAGCAAGTCGTTGATATCGATGAACAGATCAGGCAAGACAAGGAGTTCTTCCGTTATAAATATGACTATAACAGAGTTTTTTCCAGTCTGGATCAATATTTAGTGAAACTTAAAAATAATAAGAATAAAAAATTGGACAGGGACACTAAAGCTTATAATGGTGGGATAGCATATCCCGCACCACCAGCAGCACAAATTTGGCAAGGCTTTAAGTCAACGAATCCACCTACAGTTAACAGTTCTCCAGAGTTGGACCCGAATGTTACCCACTCGGACTCTCAACCATTATAGAACACACTTGCTTCTAACAGTGGCTCGGCTTCTGGTTCGGTCACTCAACCTGAATTGAGATGAAGTAAGAGACTACAAAATAACTATAAGTTGGGACAGTTTAAGGATAATGCATATAACCCTAATTTTTTAGGGGCAAGACCAAAACAAACATCCTTTCAACAGAAGTCAAAGCAGAAATCAAGGTTTTACAAGACATGAGATTTGATTCTTCTAGTTCTGTATCAGGGCAAGATTTTCATGCCATGGACTTTTTAAATAGTACTGTTGATGTTTCTGCTTTCCTTGACAGTTCCCATTTTCTGACAGCCTTGCCGGCTCCTTTTGTTGATGGTTTTCAAGTATGTCATGACACACCAGTCCAGTCTTTTAACCTGATTGCTGATAACCATGATGATCAGTCTACTGTTTATAACAGTTCAGGTCCTGAGATTCTTCTTAATGAGGATGGTGATTTTAAGGTTTATAATTATTCTCTGGTAAACATCACCAGTGATATAGTCGAGCTTTTTTCTAAGGGTTACACCTATGTTCCATCACAGAGATTGGATGTTGTAAGGTCTATTATCGACCTCAAATTGTTTACCAGGAAGCTTAATTTCAACCTTATGATGGGTTGGAATAGTTTGGGCACCAGTGACACATTTAGAATATCTAGTGTTTTTAATCCCCCCCTCCATCCTACCCTTCAGATGTTTGAACTTATATGTGAGCTGGATATTCGTCATAGATTCCAGTCTGAACATTATTATAAGTATGGTTGTGCAGATTCAATAAATGAGAAGGATTGTATTGATTTTATTAAGGTACATGACCTTCGAGTTTGTAAACCGGATAAAGGTGGGGGTATGGTTGTATTTGATAGGGGTGATTACACTAACAGAATGTTAAAACTTTTGAATAGCCCTTCATATTTAGTTAGTTCATGCTCTGAAGTGAATACAGCATATTTACATATAAAGAATACGTTGGAAGAAATGTTTATTGATGGGAGAATTGACCAGAAAATGTTTAACTACATGCTGACCACTTATCCTAGATTTCCAAGTCTTTTTGGTATTCCTAAAATCCATAAAGACGTTTTGGACCCTCCCATGCATCCTTTAGTTGACAGCAGAGGTTCACCTACGTATGCATGTGCTAAAGTTATAGATGTAATCTTGCAAAAATGTTTAGCTAATGATGTACAAATTTGTATAGACTCATGGTCTTTTTTAGAGAGAATCAATGAGTTACCATTTCATACAGTGTTTCATACACTGAAGAAGGCATTGGTTGCTGAAACCGGTCTGTTTAATAAAGGGTTATTTTTTAGCCATTCATATGTATTTGACCTAATTATTTTTTACTTCTGGATCGCACATTGCTGGCCTTTTGTTGTTTACTTGATTGGTTCGGCCGCGCATCTACCTACCTGCATAGCATCATGTTGGGTTTTACCAGTTGACATCCAACATAATTTTTTAACTACAGATGTCAAAGATTTGTACAGTTGTATCCCAAATGAAATAGTTAATGACTGGATCAGGCTGGATTTAAGAGTAAAAAGGTGTACCAGAATAGAACTCGACCTAGTTGAAGAACTTTTGGATATTGTTCTTAACAATAACTTTTTCATGTTTAATAATGAATTTTATCTGCAAAAGGTTGGGGTAGCAATGGGCTCCCCCTGTGGTGCTAGTATAGCCAATCTGGTAATGGCTCATTGGGAACACTCTTTTGTTTTATCTAATTCCAATTACAAAGATGTGTTCATTTTCTATACACGTTACCTTGATGACATTTTTATTTTAATGCTTTCGGAATAGTCGATGCTCTTCCTTCTTCAGATACAAATCCAATACATTTACGTAGTTTTATAATAAAGCTACGTTCCAATTAAGCAATTAATACAATCACATGATGTAAAAGTTTAAAATGACAGCCAACTTCGAATCACAGAGCACTATGTTATTAATATGCTCTTTTAATAAATCAGAATTACTTCCATTTATCTGCCCTCATATAAAAGTTGATTATATGGGATTCATTGTAAAAAACAAACAAATACACACTTGAAAAGTATGCATACGTCCCTTCTAGCAAAAAATACTTAAAATCACATTAGGAGACTAATATGTACTCTAAAATAAGTATTAAATATAAAAAATGAAAAAGATGAAAAAATGAAAAAAAATGAAAAAAAATTAACGCTTTAGTGCTAGGAGTTTAAGAAAGCATTTAATAGAAATGCTTCCATTGAGCCCTGGGGGAACATGGGCAGCACTCCTGATTTGCCATAACAATTCCTCTATTTCTAATTTTATCTGCCATGGCCCACCTCTCTCATCCTGTACCACTTGTTTAAGTACAGTAAATTTGAAATCATGATTGGGAAACAGATCTATATGCTTAGCCAAAGTATTTGTCATGTCTCCTTTAACAATAGCATATTGATGCTCATATATATGCTGTTTAAGTTTCCTTTCTGTCTTCCCTATGTAAAAAGCAGTACAGTTTTGGCAGATAGCCGCATAAACAATTCCCCTGGTGTCACAAGTGTATCTACCCTGTACTTTATAACTTTTTCCATTTATTATAAATTGGTATGCAGTATTTAAATGCCTACATTGTTGGCAAGATCCACATTTAATCATGCCTTTGTTCCTAAACGATGAAGGTTTTTTATGGTATTCAAGTAGTGATTTTAAATTGTGTCCATGTCGATAAGTGATTTTAGGGTGGTCTTCAAAAAGGTTATTGAGACTACTGTCTTCCGTAAATTTTTACATCATGTGATTGTATTAATTGCTTAATTGGAATGTAGCTTTATTATAAAACTACGTAAATGTATTGAATTTGTATCTGAAGAAGGAAGAGCATCGACTATTCCGAAAGCGCTAATTTCATTAAATCCTGTTTGCACTGTCTCCGTTTTGAATTTGCCTTCTTTTTTGTTTTTATAAAGTTTTGTGTAATTAATTTGGTTCAGACATTTTTATTTTACTTAAAGGTGACAGAGCCATTAGTGACATGGTTGTCGACTATTTCAACAGCACCACAGACTTCCTCAAGTTTACATCTTCTTTTAGTATGGATTCTATAGCGTACCTTGACATTTTATTAACTAAAAATTCTTCACTTCAGAGGTATACAGCTAAGATACATAGAAAAAGCACATATTCTAATGCATTTTTGCATTATTCTAGCTGTCATCCTCCGCACCAGAAGCGAGCTGTAGTTAAGGGCCAGTTAGTCAGGGCAGCCCGCATGTCAACTCTTGATGCCGACTTCATTGAAGAATGTCGTTTATTAAAAAATATGTTCATCCACCGAGGCTATCCAGAGAATCTGATTAATGAACTTATAGAAGTGGGGTCCAAACGGAATAGGCAGTTATTTAAACCTTTATTAAATGTTAATTCTATGAACGTAGAAGTGGTACAGAATAGTAGTGCAGTTAATATTTCAATAGATGACTTTAATACACCATGTGAACCTACGGGTCATGTTCCATCATTTATCACTACTTTCAGTATTAATAGTAAGTCTTGTTATGAAATTTTATGTAAAAATTGGGCTATCTTTAAAAGTGATTTCAGTATTTTCAAAAAAGTTGGCGATAGACCAGTGGTCATGTATAGAAGGGCAAAAAAATTTAAAGTCCTTTCTCGAGCAGCGCCAACACACATACCCAAAAACATCTGGTATGTTCAAGTGTCAGTCTTGTAACTACTGCCAATATGTTAGTAAATCTGATAGATTCATTATTCACAACCATCAATACTTTTTGAAATGTCGAGTGAATTGCAATTCTAAAATGATAGTTTATCTAGCACAATGCCAGAATTGTTTATCGTTCTACATAGGGAAAACAGAGAGACGTCTCCATGACCGTTTGTATGAACATATTTATGCAATTCAGAAGAATAAACTTGACAATGCTCTGGCTAAGCATGTCAGTCTCAACCCGGACCACAAATTTAAATTTATGATAATAGATCAGTTTCACGAAGATCCTAGGGGAGGCCCTACTCCATTAAAACTGGAAGAATTAGAACTTATGTGGCAAGTTAGATTAAATGCGTATAATACCCCTGGACTTAATGAATGCTGTTCTATTGTCAGTGTTTTAAAACTTAAAAGTTTATCAAGATAAGATACATATATATATATATATATATATATATATATATATATATATACTTTTCACATTTTTTATATTATATATTTTTTATTTTTTGTAGTATACATTAGTTGATATATATATATATATATATATATATATATATATATATATATATATATATATATATATATCCTCAGTAGGTTATTTAATCAACATGTTGGATGGTTATATTTTTATTTTATTTTGCAACAGTTGAAGGTGGTTTTAAGTACAAACATGTATTAAGAGCATTTAGGCAGTTTTGTTTTATATGCCTTTAAATGCTTTATTACCTTGGTGCAGTTTTTAATTGCTTAATTGATGTAGTGCTTGTGTGAGCAGCTCACCTAATTGGTATATATACTTGTGATTTGTGTAATCAGTTTGTCTGAAGAAGTTTGAGCACAGTCTCAAACAAAAAGCGCTTCACATTTTATCTGTATTAAAGAAGATTAACTTTCATCTGTTGGTGTTTGCTGCCTTGCTCCCCTCTATCTGTTTTCGTAAATCATTGCCAAATCACTGAGGACTGAAGTCAGAAAATAATGAGAGACATTTGAGATTCAGACTTCATACCATTCAGAAAAGTCATGCTAATGCAAAACCTGTTATTCTATCAACTTTCTAAGTTTATAGGAGCAATATTTAAAAAGTGTCCCCATATTTGGGCCTTTGTCCGCCAGTTATTAATAGCTTTGCCCAGATTTCTTGCTCTAAGAAGTTGAGAACTGCGAATACCAAGTAGGTTGTCAGAAACTCACAAAACTATAGAATACCAGCCACACTAATACTACTGGACAAAACATAGACCTATGCATGCTGATGCTCTTAAACGTAATCTAGCCCATCTAAAACCTCAAACACCTCCCAGACATAGTAAATACAATAAATACCTTCAGAACACACTCAGGTCATTGAACCACAACTACCAGAGTGACTCAGTCATTGACCATGTGGGATTAAATGATCTGAGGTGTACTTCCTTAAACTATATAAAGAGATATATGATGGACTATGTGTCTTAGGCTGATATTAGTCTACCGTTGAGCAGTAATCTACCTTCTACAAGGATGATGTCATAATATGAACAGAAGATAATTGACTTTAATAACTGGCTTGGTTTCTGGTGTCCTTTGAAGGGGATAGAATGTTTATCAGCCTCAGAGAATATGGTTGACAGACAACTCTGCTTTGTTAGGGATAGCCTACAGCTGGCCCCTACAGGTTTTTGAATATTGGGAACACCTTATATACCCCCACAGTGCCTTTTTAGACTTTACCACCTTGATAAAACTTCAGACATGGCAAAACCAGCCCAAGAAAATCTATAGGTATTACTGTACAATGTCAGGAGTCTAAACAAGAAACTCTACTCCCTGCAAGCTCTCCTCACCTTGAAACTGTAGATGTCTGTGCAGTTACTGAGACATGGTCTAAAGCCACACAGAACACTCCAGTAGTTCAGGGTTATAATGCCAAGACCTTGGGCAAAATGCATGATAAGGAATGTCATGTCTTCAACAGAATGGCATACTTTCCTGAGGTGCTTTGTGCAACAGATTATGCCAATGTGGCTATTAGAGCCCCCTCTGGAGTGGGAGGTGGGATGGAGTGAGGGAGACATGTCTGGTAAGTGGAAGTGTGCCATTCCATCAACTGATAGTGCGCACTGTACATGCATCCTGGCAGGACCTATGATTTCCATATACGGCACACAAGTTCACTGCACTGCCACTTTCTACATGGTAAGATATACCATGGACATGTAGCAGGTATGTTCACCCTAAAGAACTGTGTTCCCTTATAGCTATTTCTCTATAAAGTAATTAAAGTTTTGATGTCTCTTGCCTGTTATGTTTTCCTGGTAATGCAGGCTACGTACTTGAACCCTGGTTAAGGACACCAGTCCATAATCTGCAGGGAGCTGCAGAGGAGTGCTTTAACAGTCCCCTGTCCCAGATATGGAAAGTCGTTGAGTAAGTGTTTGGCCTGCTCAATAAAAGAACATTCAAATATTGTAAGGAATGAATTGCTTATTGATAATGCTATCCAAAAATGTTATAAGCTACTCTGAACATGTTATAAGCAATTGATTGATGGACTAGACTCCAGTGTCCACTCCCTTACATCCATAATTCTACCCACTTATTTCAGCCAGAGTCACACCTACATGAATGGGATCTGCAAGGTTTCCAGAGCAGTAGTTCAGTAATTCCCTGACACCCTAACCCCCTAGGTACAAATTATCCTTTGCAGAAGTTTCACAGTGTCTGTAACAACATAATTTCATTTGTATTGCATTTCTTGTTTGTTTAAAGGTTTCATGTAACATCAGAACTGCAGCTCCATTCCTTTTCTACTTAGGTAGAACTTAATCCTAATTACTATATGTTTGTACTTTCACTGTAGCTTCACAGTCAAGAAATGTAAGATAAATTGAAGAGGGACAACTTTGGAAGATGTGACATTCTCACTGCACTGATCAATCAGTACACAACCAGTGACAATGAAAAAATGTTAACTGTAGCTAACACTGTTGATTATACATATACAAGTAAAAATTTATACTAACTCTACTTTTCAGCATGGGAAGATGATGAAATGAACCACTGCATCTTTCAAAGGAGAAAGGCGTGGCTGCCCCAGACCCTTTAAGAAATGCCCCTCCCCCCAAAAAATGTTACTAATAAAAATAATTATTATATTTCATAGATATTCACAAATATGAAAGCCAGTGTTGCCTGTCTGCATTTGCATCATTCGCATATAGACATTAGGGCAAGTTTCACATATCTGCTTTGCACATGTGCAGTGTAGGACTGTGAATACCACCATAGGAAGCTGCAGAACAGACTTATCAACCTCAGAAGTTGTAGACAAAGGAACTATCACAGACTCCATGGAAGATTAATATTTTTATGAATGCCCATTCTCTTTTGTGTCATTTTTTTTACCTCTTCCATTTTCACCAGCTCAGCTAAATGCTTATATGTGGATATTTTTTTTCGGATACTTCCTTACTTACAAATGAAGCTAAATGCTTCTTTTTACATATTTTCCCTTATCCTTCCAGAGTTACAAATGAAGTTAAAGTGTTCTTTCTTTTGTTTTGGTAGCCTGCTTAAACTTTACTCAATGTTCATAGTTATGAATACCGTGATATGAGCCAAAGCATATAAGGCTCTGAAGGTGTTGTCTTCTGGGCTGATATGTTTTCAATATTCACAATTATTAGTCACTTGGTCCATTGTAAAATAAAGACAGGATATGGAGAAACATCTATAGTAAAAAAATAAATAAATAACAAAACCATTAAAACTGTCAAAAGTCAAAAATACAAAATCAAACTTTCTTCTGGTGATATATGAGATGTGAAGCATTCAGACTAGTGGGAAAAATTAAGCAAACATGCACTACTGTAGGATTAATAAGGAAGCCATACCTATACTTACATCAGTAAATTCCAGTATGTTAGATCTGTGTTGTAATTAAAGGGAAGGAAGAAGCTACTACTTTTGCAGTTTCTAGCTATGGGTCATCACCAATCAGATGGGCTTTACTTAAATGTTCAGATTTATTGCTATGGTGACACTGTAAACCAAAGGATAATTGTAAATTAAAAACCTTTTCCATATTCCCTGGCATCTGCCTTTTCCAAATGTCACTTCTTTCTTTTCCACCTCAGGTAATTTTATATTGCAGTTCCTCAAAATGCCGTTCCCAAAGCTATAGCAGAAATTGCAGTATTGTTCTCAGTATGAAACCCTGGAATAAATTCCCAGTGACACGCAAACTCTCACTATTCTCTTTAAACTAAGAAAATCTCGTCTAATACCTGACAACAATTTCACTGCTCACATATCCTCTCCTTTAAATACATAAAGTAACTTTTGGTACTTACGTATTATCGCAACCAGATTTTTGCGATAATACCACTTGCGTACTGTTATCGTAATCTGACTGAGAGTGTTGTACAAATGTCAGGAAACATCTAAAATTAAACAGATAACCTGTTTTGTACCCATATGAGTCTGTGATATAGCTGAAAAAGGTTCAAAAAACAAGTACGACCATTGCATTCATCAGCATTTGCTGCCACGGAAAAAAAAAAAAAAAGGGAAAGAAGCGTTCAGCGGGCGGCGCACTATTCAGTTAAGCCTCACCACCCTGGCAGTAAACTGCATAAAGAAACAACAACATGTTTCTATTTTTTGGGGGGGGGGTTGTTATACACATTTTATTGATAACACTGCAGAAAAAAAGATGTATTGTTAAAGGAAACACACTATATAACACTTATAAACCACTAACTATCAGAAAACAAAATCGGGAAGCAAGTGGTATTATCGCAAAAATCTGGTTGCGATAATACGTAAGTATCTAAGTTTTTTATATGTGACAACTTCACCTTCCAAATCATCCAGCCCCCCCCACCCCCACCTTTTACTTTGCTCCCACTGAGGTCTTACCCAATGACTCCTCCACCTACATTCAATCCTTCATTAATTTGGATGGATGGGGGCTAGGCCTTCACTGGTAGGCAACATCCTCCCTGGAATCTCAGCTGTCTCTCTATTCCCCCACTAGAGTCAAGTAGCAGAAAGAGGCCCAGCTTGCTAGTCTTGTTGGTTGTCCTACCCTCTCCCACCAGGTGCATCCCTCTACAACCTCAACAGGTCTTCAGGGTAACACCTAGTACTCTCCAAAGTATCACCCATTTGGTAAGCCATAGTCATCTTCCTCCCCCAGGATGGACTAGACACCAGTATCCACTCCATTACATTCTTCCTAGCCAGCTTCTTCATGTGACAGGTACATAAGCAGCTAATGAAAGGTCACCTACAGAATAGACAAGACTTTATGCTTCTACACCTCCAAGCTGACTTCAAATCTCCAGTGTTTAATCTTCTGGTGTGTTACCGACTATTATTGCCATCTGCTAACTAGTTTAAAATAAAAAGAAAAAATAGCAAGCCTAAGTGGGGTACAAATGCTTTATACCACAAGCAAAAGAAAGCCTATAATAAAACTAGAATTCATTTATTAATGCACTACTACTTTATGCATTACACTTATCACCCTATTTATGCAATCAAAAAAATAATTTGTTCTTTAATTGCTAAAACAAAAACCTATAACTAATGGTGTGAACAGTTTTTGCCTGTTTTAGATTCACAAACATGCCTGTAATTACCTCCCGAACCCCTTGATACCAGAGTTCCCTAAGAATAACCCAAATCTCTTGAATCTACCTGCAAGGTGCCTCCACTCCCCCCCCCCCCCACACACACTTATTCTCCCCCAAACTTCATTGCTTTAACCTGTGTCCAAGTTAAATACCAACAAGTAAATGTCAGCATAACAAGGTGCCTTTTACAAATAGCAATATTACATGCTTTTCATAAATTAAAATAACACATTGGCATAGAGTTTGATAAAGATTCCCAATAGTCATGTCACTGAACGGGTCTATATTACTTCGTCAAAAGCTTAATTGAGCAAATCGCTAATCATCGAACTCAAATCAGCAAAAGCTCAAGTAAGTGAACAATCCTTCCAGCCAAACATTTCCTAGGGAAAAAAAACTAGTAGGCCAGCTACCGACAGAAACAAATACAACAAAATTTAAAACCTTGTAATTGAGGGGGTTTGCACCCCACACCCCCAAACTATATATACCAACTCTGAGATCACACTACAGTGGAGAAAAGAGTAAATCCCTGATGATGGCCAACCACATCCTTTCCCTAGAAAATTTTTCTCAGACATGATAGTTCGCTTAATTGAGCTTTCACTGAGTAGGGTTTGATGAATAGTGATTCGCGCAATTAAGTCTTCAACAAACTTGATGTAGACCCCACTGAACATATCCATGAGGACAAGGGCAAGATCCTCACAATATAAGGTCTAAGCTATTCAATGTACTCATTGCTTAAATGCAATATGAACTTCATGTTAGTCCAAATAAATTTCAGCATTCTCATTTCCTATTTTTTCTACATGCTATTTTTATGATGTGCACAGTTTCTTGTAAAAAAATAAAATAATCATGTTTATGTTCTCCTCAAAAGAAGTACCACTCCATTAATCCCATCCTCCCATCTATGTTACCAAGATCTTCACCAAATGAGCCAACTTACTATGAAAAGGCAAGAAAGACTCTTTACAATGCTGCATAACAACTTTTCCCCATGTTTGCAACCACAGCCTTCTAAATGAAGAGTTTCTAGAGATGCTTTTGAATATTGCCCTTCTTTTGCAAACCATTATGTAACTCATACCACTTCCTCCACTTTCAGCCTTACTTTCCTTCTGTCTACTCTTACACACTCTTCCTGTAATAAAAAGAAATTACATTCCAGTTTTTTTCCCACTCATCAAACATACCTAGTATAGTCAGCAGCCTTATGCAGTGCTCGCTCCAACACTCACCAACATTTCTTGTAAACACCCATCATCCCACCCATAAATCCACCAACCCAGCCATCCGTTTCTAAATCACTTGTCCTGGTAAAAGTCACATAGGTAGTAAGCTGAGCAGGGTAAAGAAGGATAGACCAGACTTCTTACTCAAACATGCAAGCAGTCATTAGTTTCCAGT
This sequence comes from Protopterus annectens, assembly GCF_019279795.1. Classification (NCBI taxonomy): domain Eukaryota; kingdom Metazoa; phylum Chordata; order Ceratodontiformes; family Protopteridae; genus Protopterus; species Protopterus annectens. The sequence goes on along the minus strand of NC_056725.1, from coordinate 1,517,466,321 downwards.
ACACTGCCCATACTCCCAGTCCTTTGTCTTCTACCTGTAAACATAAAGTGTAACAATCATGCACTTAATTCAGTTTAATCTGTACTATACAATGCAAACTACCCCATAAAACAAGAACACAGGCAGTATGATGCACACACTGCTTTTGCTATAATCTCACCCCTCCCCAAAACATATGGCAGTCTCTCCTAACCTAAACTATCCACTTCCAAAAATGCTTTACGTAATACATTACTTCCCTTCCTTAACCTGACTTAATATACTTCTGCCAGAATCTCTATTAATATCACAGCAAGCACCCAGTACTTTTTCAGTCAAATACCCAGTTCCGTAACCGATGTAAAATTTGATATTTTTATCCACCTTCCCTTGTTGAGAGTAAATACTAGACATTCTGAAGTCTATGCCTTCATTCTTTATATCAAATGCCAACACTCTGCCCTCAGACAAAGAGATACTTTACCTTCATCACTATCTCTATTCCTAATTTCAGTCAATACACTACCACAAACACCATAACCTCTTAGTCAACCACAGTCTTCACCAATCTGTATGTTTAATTACTGCTTACAATTTTCAACTTTGGCTATCAAATGTGTCTCAAACAGAATGATCACATCTATGTCCAAATCCTGAATAAAATGTATCAAGCCAACATGTTTACTACCAGTCAACATTTCAAATCATTTAAGCTCCCTTCCTTACTTAGTACCTCTTTTTTCATAGTATTTTTAATTTTCTGCACTTTCCTTTCTTATCTTAATCATTATCAGCGCCTCATTGTCTTCAACTTCCATAAAAGAAAAAAGGTACATCATATCTCTCATTATGTTCTGTCCTGGCTTACTTAAGTCTGCTTCATCTGATACTACATGTCCACCAACAAATGTTTGAGTACCACCACAATAACTTTCCCAGTGTCTTCATCAGACTACATAATACTCAGTTAAGAATGTTTGCTGACCTCCTCCTGTGGTAACAAGACAGCATTGTGTTACACATTTGAAACCTCCACCATATGCTCACTATCATCCCCATCTTGTACCAACATGTCAGAGCCCTTCCACCAGACTACCTTTCATCACTCAATAAACAAGAGTGTTGACAAATGCACAGAAAGTGCAAATCACTATAACATGTGACTCAACTCATGATAACTCACCCCCGAATTTAATAAACTCCATGTAGGAATAGCATTATTCCTACACAGAGTGAATGGTGTCCATGTCTGCATCTCCCTTTCAGCAGCACTCATTTAATATTAATGAAGGCATGCTACTGAGGGAGAGCCATGTACATGGATACTGAATGAGTGCTAGGGGGTGTGTTACAGTGCTCACAGATCTGTAGCACACCTCCTATACTCTCAAAGTGCCATACGGCACTAAAACAATAATGAAAGTCTCCTCAGACACTTATTAAGAATGTGAAGTGTAATGTCATGTAGGAATGTGTTACAGTATCCTTAACACACCCCCTGCACTCTCAAAGTGCCATATGGCTCTAAAACAATAAAGAAAGTGTCCCCGGACACTTATTAAGACTGTGAAGTGTAATATCTTGTAGGGGGTGTGTTACAATATCTGTAACACACCCCCTGCAGTTTGAAAGTGTCATACAGCATGAAACAATAAAGAAAGTATCTTTGGACACTTATTTAATAATTTGAAGTCTAATGTTTAAGTTTTAATTACTGGTTAATTTTTTTTATTGCTTTTTTCTTCAAAGTTTAAGCATAGCTGAGTGGGTTTGTGTGACACGGCGCTTTGCTCATCAGTGCTTAAACGTATCGAGAAATTATACAGAAATGTATAGCTGAAATCTTCACAGCCAGGTTAGTTAAGTGGTTAGAGTCACGGCTTTGTATGCAGTAGGTGCATGGTTCGAAAACCCAAACAGACCATTCAGCTTTTACATGAGAAAGCCTTTTTATATTCATTTTTATTTTATTTATTTATGTAGTTATTAATATTTGTTAACTAGGGTAGTGTAGCTGGTCCAGAATACCATTGTCAGTGGAGATATGAAAACCACCATTTAAGCACAAGTGTCCGATATAATACAGTCACACCCCAAGGAAACATAATGAAAGCACATATGGGGAGGTAATGTAAAGTAAAATACATACACTTAATAAAATGTATCAGTAATGAGTAATTAATATCTAATGTTTAATTTTTTTAAATAAAAAATTGTGCTTGCCCTTAGGTCAGTTTTGCTAAGCACTGCTAAGCCAAGCTAAGCAATGCTTAAACAGGATCTGACTGAGCAATACTTAGCAATGCTTACCTCTGCTTAGCCGGTGTAAGAATTGCTAAGCACTCCCATTCTAAGCAGTCCTCAGCTCAGCTAAATGGATTTGTGCACTGCTAAGCACTACCAAACATTTGCCACTTCAAGAACTGCTCAACTCAGCTTAGCGGGTTTGCGCACTGCTGAGCTTTCCTCAGCATTTTTAAAAATGGTCCAATGGTGGCAAAGGGTAGGACATTGTCCTTATTTAAACCGCACAGGCGGGAATACAGGCAGAACCTGTTAAAGTTAGATCCATGCAGGAAGTATGGAAGGTGCTGGAGGGGAAGCGCACTTTTGGGCACAGCGCTGGAGCATGTTGAAGTTGGGTCTGTATTAGTAGTCTGAACGCACAATTGTCCAAACGCCGAAACATCGAGGTGAGTACAGACCTAACTTGCAAAATATATTACAATAAATAAGAAAGTGTAGTTGTTTACTGCCATTAAGTATAGTGTGTCCTGAGTGTACTGAATAAATGTTTTGTTAGACCAACAATGATATAAGTGACTAATGCCAGTTACTGTGAAATACAGATGTAGGCAGCAAACAAGCTACTATTCATGAAAGAAAGCCAATACTGCAGTAATACTGTGTAGGAATGAATCTGATAATAAAACTACACTGTGATTGCTACTGTGAAGGTAATAAATGACATTCATACATCTTCTACAGGATATGCCGTACAACTGAATTTAGAATTTTGAATGTAATAAACCACTATGTCATGTTACCCTCAATAAAATTTATTCCCACAAACTATTGTGTTTAATCTTGTCTGTTGTTGAAGAAATACAATTCTACAGGTACTACACAGCAAATATGGCTATGAGAGCATGAACTGAGTGAGGTTTGTCTGACAACCAGCTGTTATGCCAAACTATATATGTGGATCTGTAAAACAAGATACAATGAAATTTGATATATGTTCTGCACTAGGATCTGAACCTTGTCTTCCCTGCAGCATTGTCTTGTGTTAACCTTTGTATTCCAGCTATATGTAGTCCTGAATATAGGTATGCTAATGCAGGCGAGTATGAGACTGTAATAGGTGGAGACTGCAAATATATGATGTGCAAATGTGTATGGGTCAGGTATGCAACCCAGCACCCTGCTATGGTCTGTACAGATCATGCATATTCACATACACTAGGGGTTAAATGTGTACACCTGCATTCAAAGTATTAATACACAGTTCACTAACTATGTATCATGCATGACTCTTTAGATATATGTTTAACTGTCACTACAGTCTTCTGTGACACTCCACTTATATTACAAGGTCAGACTTTGTAACCAAGTGAGTTTTAGGCACAAAGCAGTAAAGCAACAGACAACACTGCCCCAGTAGCTCAGTTTGATAAGAAATAGGTATGTTGTTCATTTTTGCACACACACACCATGGTTTGAATCCAGGGACTGGTACTAAGATGCATTTATAGTTACACACAAGTAATCCTAACTATTTGGAGAAACAGTCTGGTAGTGTTAACAGATATTTTCTCCACAGGGCTTACAGGTAAAGAAATGTTTGTATTAGCTGTACGAAGGGTATACTAATAAACTGTGTACAAATGTTCCAGTGTCCAACCCCATGCCTACAAATGACAGCAGGATAGGCATGTATACCATGCACTCTTCTCGATATGTCTCTTAACTGTCACACTGTCACAGCTAGTGATCACTGTTGCCAATAACCTTGGACACAGATATAAACCCAGTAGAAGTATGCCAGTAGCACACTCACACAACATTATGCAGGGTACACCTTGTTAGTCATATATGTAACCCTAACATGTATGAGTACTCTCTAGTCATGTAACTAAAATTGTCACAGCTTTTCCCATACCATTCCAGCTCAACAGCTTAACAGGTATGTACGTGCTACAGAAGCTATAGGCCTCAGGTACATGTAAAGTGGGGGCAGACCTGTAGAGTATTGTGGAGAACTGTTGTGAAAAATAAAGCCTATACAGTTGGTAATGGACTGTTTTTCTCTCCCTCCACCCCTTATCTGCACCACTAATTATCATTCACATACTACTGGTATGCTGTTCTTAAAACCTAATGTTGGGACTTGTGTTGTATTACTGTTCATATATTTCAATGGTTGCATACTAACATACATTGTTCAAATCCCCCTGTTGGTGGCCTGTTGCTGTAACTGTTGCTGGCATGCTGTTACAATAATGACCGTTATTCCATTTATGCATGTGTTCCATTTGCTATGCAATTTTTTTCAGTTCTATTGTCCTGGGTTAATTGGGACACCTATGCATGCTAATGTTGAAATGTTTTGTTCATGACTAACCAATACACTTTGACAAACCTCAACACCATAGCACATTTGGATAGGCAGATCCCAGCTGATCCACCTGTCCCAACTCATCTGGCCATGGCACCATCTCTGAGCACATCTGGGACCCAAACTGGAGCTGCCACCTCCACTGGTCCTGCACCACCCTTGGGTGGAACTGCCTCAGGGGATGGGGCCTGTCCCCCCTGGGTGCAGGTGCAGAGGGAACCCTGTCACCCAACACCAGTTTCAAGGTATGGTGCACAGGGTCATTCAGTGGGATTTGGATGACCATCTGTGCCAGATCAAGGGCAGACTGGCACACCTCGAAGGTCAGGCTGACCCCATTGTCCAGCCTCCAGTACAGCCACTTTTGGGGCCGTAAAGGGGCAGTGGTGACTACCCATGGGTGGGAACCTCAGTCCCACTGTTTCTATCAGGGGGCTTGTGGTCCTCTAATTCCCAATCACCTTCACCATCCAAGGTGTTTACACCCCTCATGTGTCATACACCACCCCTGTCTGATGTTTTGTCTGTCTGCAAAAGCAACCTCTCCTGCACAAATTACCTTCCCAAATGTACCTACAACCCTTCCCCAACATCTCACTCTCACATTAAAAAGGGGGGGCATCTGTCCCCCCAAAAATGTCATCCCATGCATAGCTCTTCATTTTACCTCCATGTACACTGCCATGAAGCAATCATCCCATCAATTAATCAACAAGCTTATGTTGCCCGCACCTCTCACTGTGGGGTGTGATGCTCCAAATTGTCCACATCATGCACAGCTGTTGCTGCACAAGAAATGGAGAGCTATGGTCCTTTCCTACACCCATCCTGCAAATCCCTAGCTGCCTTTCATAATGTATTTCTCCCTGCTTGCCCCCATTTCACCATATCCCTATCATCCCTTTTTTTCTTTTCTTTTTTGGAAATAGAGCGGGTTTAAGTGGGAATAAGTGATGCTAAGCAAAGCTAAGAGGACCTGAGCACCGCTTGGCACCGCAGAGCATCATGCAAAACTGAGCAAACCCACTTAAAACTGCTTAAAACTACTTTAATCACTCTATCTGATTCAGCCACTATTCTGCTCAGCAACAAAATAACCGGCCCTGCCAAGTCTCGAACAAAGGACCCTGTGCACTAGAGTCAGAGCAATGCACCACTAGGCCAAACCAGTTTTGGAAATATATCATGCAGTACAATCATCTAACAAATGGGAAAAAAGGCACCACTGCCAAGTATTGAACTCAGGACCCTGTGCACTACAGTCAAAGCAACACACTAGTGGGCCAAACCAGCTGTAGGGAGTTAGGACTGCTTTTGAAAATATATCACGTAGTACAGTCATGTAACATTAGGCAAACAAGACACCACTGCTAAGTATTGAACCCAGGACCCCATTCACGAGAATAACAGCAACATACCACTAGGCCAAACCAGTTCTGGGGAATTGACTACTTCTGGAAATATATCTTGCAGTAGTCATGAAACAGGGAAAAAAGACACCACTGCCAAGTATTGCACCCAGGACCTTGTTAACTACAACATAGAGTATTACAGCAGTAGTCCAAAGGAGCTGACATATCCTGATTGACAGTGACACACTACTCCTATATATACTGGGACAAATCACAACATACTTGGGATAGGGTGACCATCTGTCCCACTTTACGCAGGACAGACCCTGTTTGGGTAGTTGTGCCCTGCAAAGAAATAGAAACAATGTCAAATGTCCTGAGATGTTAGGACAGATATATTTCCTATATTTTATGTAATACTTTCATAAAACAGTTATTCTGTATCTGAAACACCTAAATGTTATGAGAAACAGAATAAGCAACTAAAATGCTACAAAAATAAGCTCTTATTTAGGCAAAAGAATGAAGTTCTGTCCATTGTATTGACCATGGGTATATTTGGACCTGCAAAAATCAGACATTTTTACCAAAAATATCCTACTTTGGCCATTTGAAAAGGTGGCGACCCTAACTTGGGCCTCTGATGCAGACAACAAGCCAGTACACAGACAAATAAATGCTACTGGATGTATGGGAGGCCTATAATATCAGGTAGAGCTGACAGGTGCACAGATTGTTGCTGAATGAACACAGTTGTGCCCCCTACTTATGGCAGAGTTGCCATAAAACCTATTCTATGTCCTGACATACTGGCAATGCAGTGCAGATTGGGGTTACAATCCATGACAGACAGCTCGCTGTCACATGTCATACCCATCTGAACACACATGTCCATGTCAATCATGTGTAAAACACTGTACGCATGCACATATGCCTTACAAATTTACCTGACATAATATAAAACCTTATTAGTAATATAGCATATAATATATATATTATTATAATATAATATATTATCATGATATATATAAGATATTATTATGAATATATAATATATATTATTAATATATCCTATATCATCTATCTGTTACATTCCTAGCATGTGTCACATCTGGACAACCATAGTCCTGGCCCACAGCCCAGTCTGTGGCACAACACCTACATGCATGTCAATGAAACATAGGAATAACTGAGCCATGTAATGTCCAGCACAACTGGATGCTCCCACCACACTCACTGGCACCCACATTAGCACATTAAAGGTCTGCAGGGTGGGACACATTTCATAATTATGAATATGTGTTCTGAATGCTGCCTAACATTCTCTGGATGGCACTATCATGTAACATATGTTCCAGAGTCACATGCTTCACCTGGACTGTTATGGGTACCCTCAGCCAAGCCATGCTGTGAGACAACAGCTGACACCACTCCCTCACTGACAGTAACAGCTTGCAGTCTGCCTATGTCTTCACAATCCCTAGCCAGAATGCAGCAGCTGTGGCCTGTTACACATGCAGCAATGTCGAGCTACCTGCTACAGACCTATCATATCTCCTGGTCCACACACCTAGAACAGAGTATCCACATGATATACTTACATCAAGGGTTGGGGGGATGTTCATGTGAAAGTGACATGTGTCAGTCTCCCCCTACAAACATACACAGTTGATAGACCAGCATCAATGGTAGCAGCATGCACATTCAGATAAAAAGGATGTATGACACTCACATCTACCTATCTCCTTACTGACCCCAACACACATTCAACAGTACACTGCTACATAATCTGAAAGTCTGTTAACAACGTCCAGACATATCATGCTAAACTGTTGACATAACACATCAATCTAAACAGTGGACAGTATCTCTACCTACCCTCTGTAAAGCTGTAGCTCCAACACCTCCATAATGTCCTCCTCACAGGCCAGGAAAAGGGGTAAGGCCTACATGAAGGCCTTAATTATAGCACTGTATAGCCATGCCATTGGCTAATGGAAAGTCAATCCAGCTATTCTGGATGCAATTAGCAAGTGGGAGTCAGAGACTGGTGCACAGGCAATCACGTGTTCATGAGCATTACCTACAAAAGGCAAGCTGCTGCATATGGTAAACAGGTCTGAATCTTTATTCATGAGAACAGGTTGAGATTCACTTGGATACTACAACTGTATTTCTTCACTCAAAGGAGTACAGCACTATACCAGATATGCCATTGAATGAGGCATGTAATGGAATGCAGATGGAGGGATGCAGTCATGGGAAATAAGAATTTAAACTGGAGGTCTCAACAACATTGCCTGAACTGACATGTTGCTGTTAGTCTGCTGTCCAGCACCTCTAGCCATCCCTTACACCTCTTTCTGCAGTGACATAGATCACAGCTCTGGCCCCTGAATCACTCCACCAATGGTCAGCTCACATATGACTGCTAGGTGTGTTGTCTGCTGTACAATACTGACAGTAAGAACTGGTGGATACAGGTGCCATATGACATAATGTACTGTCAGTGAGCCCCTCTCACTCTGTGAATGTCATACAGGCTTATTTCAAAGATTGTACAAGTTTCCTTCACCATTAATGAGGTACTCTGGCTCGATCACTGTGTATTCCATACCTGCTTCTCATTGTCTGACACCTATGGATAGCATACCTGGTGACTCCCTGCAGCAGGACAGCAGGTTATAGTTACTAGTAGTGGGGGGACACTGGCTCTGGCTCAGCAGCAGTGCATACATATTGAGCATACAATGTAAGGGAATGGAAACAGTACGAGATATTCATGTACCATTACTGTGTTCTCAGTTGTATGCCATGTCACAGACACATTCCCCAAACTCTGGGGACAACCATCACATATTGTCTAACCGCTGTCTGGAAATACACATTTGTATGGCAGGGGTCTACATCTATGAGGCACATGTACACATTCTTTAAACATCCGGGTACTGCAAATGTCAGACAGCTATGAGGAGAACACACGACACCACATATGCACTGCTCCCAGTTATTGTGTAGCACAGATGCTGCTGGAATGTCCACATGCACTTGTAGTACCACTCACCTATTTTTCGGATGTAGGCTGAATGACATGGTACTAACATGCTGCCCATAGGGGACACCCAGCAGTCAATGACAGTAATGAGTGTGGACACATACCAAAACTGTCACACCACTTGGGCTATATCTGCTACTCCTGGTGCCACATCACGTTAATAGACAATGGGCCCTGAGGAGCCATATGCCTAGGCCAGATGTTAGCCCAAGTGTATGCAAGGCAGCACCCAGTGCCCCCGTCCAACAGGGACTCAGGCTGCATTCCAAGGATGTGTGTGCAGTTAACCACCCAGTTATCCAGGCTATGCTTGCAAAGGTGTAAATAGCTACACTGCATGATGTGGACAGGGTGGCCATTCTACCACAGGCTGATTGTGTGGGTCACACATCTGAGCTGCCAACAAGGCACCAGGTTGAGGGTGTGTGTGTGTGTGTGTGTGTGTGTGTGTGTGTGTGTGTGTGTGTGTGTGTGTGTGTGTTAACAGAGTGGAGCATGACTTTCACTTGTGCAGCAGTCCCAGCAATGTGGAGTCTTGAGTGCCTTGCATGCCACACTGAGGTTACCCATGAGGATTATGCATGATACTGGGCAGAGGTTTGTACTTATGGTCTATTGCTGTGAAGTACATGTGTAATGGGCTGGTATTCCATGATGGGGAACCTCTGCTGCATGTGTTGTGTGATGTGAATGATGAACAGTGAATTATAGACATTAAGGGTCCTCACTGGGGGGGGATGTTTATAACCCATGCCCCGTGATGACATACCCTTATGTATGACATGGGTCATGTAGAAGGTTTATCTTACAATGGAAGCAACGATGTGTTGACATGTCATGTTGCCAAAGACTTGCGTCCACAGCACACTCACGACTGATTGCATGCCTAGGATGTTGTTTGTACTGTCATAATATGTGGTGATGTCACTCTCCCCTTAGGGGTTTACACCGCATGTCCTGCTATGTGGACCGAGGTCATGTGTCTGGCAATGGTCATGTATCTGTGTGAGATCCTCCTGGGTAGATGTCCACATCAGTAGGGAATTCTGTGATGGCACACAGTATGCAGCTGTCCGCAGACATGGTCGGACATAGGCTAATCGCTGTTACATGCACCTCAGATGTATACATCACACATAACAGAGGCCCAAACATGGAACAACAGGTTACACGCCTACTTATGGGTGAACCGCAGGAGGTGCATTTCCCTATGTGGAATAGGTGGGTCGTGTCAGCACACTGGTGTGCTACCACTATGGTAACATATGGTGTGATGCATACATGGCAGTGTTATATTTATGATGGCTATGTAGGCCATACTGTCACATAGATTGTCCAGCACAAGGTAGGCATTTTGCAGTGTCACCCTCAGTCCACAGCTTTGGTAAGGTCACCTGAATGTAGCAGACACGAACCATTCCTTGACAAAGCCTAGGTGTGCCTAATGGAGTGCGTCCATGTCACACGTGTCCTTGTTAATGGGGTTCACTTGAAACTGTGCTATGGCCTTGCAGAATAGCCTAGTTAGGCTGTTGTGTCTATCATGTGACTGAGTGCTGGATGGCCCACCTTAGTCTAACAGGTGACAGTGGTCATCCATGAAATGGATGAGACAAAGGCGGTACTCATTCTTCCTTTGAATATGGTTCTATATGGTGTTGCAAGGTTATGCTTTGGGTCATGTAGGATGCATTCTGTAATGTGATAGGCTCCCATGGCAGATATATACCATGACTATCACATGGCAGTGGTGAACTGTTCCCCACATATAGGAGACAGGACACATACTGCGGATATGCTTATGTACTCATGGGGAACACAAGGGGTGCAGCCTACACTGACTTAGTCAGGCATCTGGTATGCAATATCAACAGTAGTTGTGTAGCTGGTGTCCATGAGCACAAGTGAGCAGCTGCTTCCTGTGCTGTTGCAAACATATGTGCAGTTGGGGGAAATGATTGTGTGTAGTGGATGTAGACAATATAAGCTCTGTGTTTGTTGTGCAGATTTGCATGACAGATCTCATTTTCATGTACACGCTAAGGAGACAGTGCTCCAAAATTGCCACCTACTCCATATTATCTCGGATAGAGGTATGTCTTCCCTGTAATGGACAGTATGTGCTGCACATGTCCACCAGACAGATGTACATATCCTAGCAGAGGATGATGTAGGCCTGTTCGGTATACCTGACTACATGCATCTGTACAAATGCACATATAGCACTTTTGTCTATGTGTGTAAATTGGTGCCAGTCCAGGATGATGGTTTTGGGGCCTCTGAGTGTGTGTTTACACACCCATGAAGATGTATTCCAAGTTACAGGTGTATAAAATGGCTGCCCAGGATAAGTACTGTGGGAGATGGTGACTGCAAACGTGACTGCATGATGGTTGCTTTGCCACGAAGGATGACACTGTAGGTGTGCAGCAGTGTTAACCCATGTTGTGTAATGTCAACTGCAATACACCTTCACCTCATCTGGGGGTAGTCTCTGGCCACACCAAGGTATTCCTACATCCACTGCTGATGGCTTACTGTCTGTTTGTGTGCTGACATGGGTATGTCTTACAATGTATGTTAGGGTCATTCAACTGACCCAGGATCAGTGTACAGACCCAACTCCGAATACAATTGATGAGGTCCATATAGGCAGAATGGGCTTCCTCGTCACATATGGTGGCTGGTAGCTAGCTGTGAATAGGTTTGTGCTGGCAATGGTGAACTGCCCCTGCAGTGTCCCCTGTGCATCTTACTGCCTGTACAGTGTGGAGCTGTGTATTTGTCTCATACATACGGAAACTCCATGTCCCATGGCATTAGCAGCTACACTTTGGCTTCTGCATGTATGATAGGATGACTGACCATGTAAGGCTGGGGTGCTCTCTGCATCTTTGAACAATGGTCTGTGTGACTGCACAGATGTCGGCAGTTCCCAGGGTTAGGAATGTTTGCTATGAGGGCAAAGTTATGTCTACACCACTAGCGTTTAACAGCATGGGCTTCGATGTGTGCTGCACTAACACTTGTATGTTGGTAGTGATAACTTCACCAATGTTACTCATGGAGTCACTATGGGGCTGGTGGGTGAGAACCACTGCTAGATGCATGAAGACCTGTGAAAACAGATGGAGGCCACCTCTCGCAGAGCATTGTGGTCTAACACATCATTCCTGACTCACAGGTACTGGAACCCCTGGAATAGCACAGAAGAAATGTGGACATGTTAAGTGCTCTCATTCCCTGATTATATTGCGACATTTGTCTGGGTGACAGCATAATGCTGCATAAGGCTATGGACATACCTGCCTGGGACACATAACTTGTGTGCACACTCATGTCTCACTGCATATAGTCCAGGGACATACATGTCAGGCACACCAACATGTACTGTGACAGACCCATGACAGTACCTGTTGGTGAGAGATCTCTGTGTGCATGCAGTATGGTGGAGTCTGTTACCTGACACAAAAGTAAATGTGACCATCCACATACATAGCTAGGTCAGAGGCACACCATTGTGTCTCCGCTGCAGTCGCCTATATGTAACATGTTTGACATGGGCTGATGCCTGTGTCGCTGTGGAACACAGGTGTGTGGCTATGTGTCTTATGTGCTGTTTACAGCTGTGGAGTTCATGTGTGCTTTTGCCTCAGAGATCCCCTTTGTTTGTGGATGTGTATGTTGAGGACCACTGCAGATGTTTCTGTGTGAGGTGCACTGATTGTGTTGACCTGTTTGGGGGCAGATATGTAGCACTGGCAGGCAGAGAGCATGAACTGCAGGTTCCTATAGTCATTCCAGTTCTCACACATTGTGTTCCTTGGTGGTGTTTGTAGATGGCTGTCCATCTGTGTGCATGAGGCAGGTGCTAAACAGTGCCAGGACACCAATATCAAGCAGACTGGCTGGGGAAACTGTAGGACATTGTCCAGCCATATACTCTAGAATCTGATAGAAGAATGCAAGGGAGACCTGAGGGGTGGGCCTACAGAGCAGGTGATTAATAATACAGTAGGAGGCTGACACCACAGCAGGCCATGTAGACAGCCTATGACCAAGCAGTAATAGGTAACACATAAAATAACATTAAATACATGATTTTATCTGTATTAAATAACAATAGTATTTTAAAATTAGTTTATTCAGTTTTTAAATTAATTATTATTATTACCACTAGAGGGAGCTGTTTTAAAGTAATAAAGAAATGTTATTTTAATTTATTTTATCTATGTATTTATAATAAAAAATGAGTATGTTTTATAAATTTTATTTATCTTTATAATATGGATAGATTGATACAGGATATATATGATGTATTTATTAAACAATGATATGTCATATTGTATAGATAAATTTGTAGAACATAGTATTTGATATACGAGATGATTTTATTGATTAGTTTGAATTTATTGAAGGTATATAAGACTCTTGGTGTTTTTTGTTTAATTATCTGATGAAGTAAGTGATGAAAACATGTTGTGGATGCTGCTATCGTTAATGTTTTTAGGAGAGCCTTTATTGCTGGATTAAAACTGTTTTGTGAAGATTTGCCTTCTTGTGCTTACTTGGTGACATTCTAAGTGCTGAAGGATCGTGTTTTTGGCTTTGTACGACACTTTGTCTTCCTTTTTGTGGTTTATTGGTTTTTTGAAGATGGATGGAGCCGTAGGTACAGCAGGGACTTCCAGACTGACAAATTTTGAAGGTGGCGAGGTCTCCAAGCTCCTTGGCCAACTGACACAGCTGGTGGGAGTATTTACTCCACTATGTCAAACATTAGTGATGCAATAGTATATTATACCGGCGAACCAGGAAGCATACAAATCCTGCTCAACTAGGAGAACAGTTTCAGAAGATGGAGTGGGCGTTTTTTCCTCTAATTCGAAGAAGTTAGGAGAAAGCCAACAGGAGGGATGTAGTGGTTTACCGAGGGTATTTCTTGACTCTCATGAAAGTGGGCGAAACGAGCGGACTGAGGCAGATGATGCCGAACAGATTCCTGTATCTCCACAAAGAGGTGACTGTAACATTAACATTAGACATAGCCAAATGTCTTTAAATGCTTGGCTAGGACGCAAACTGAATTTTAATGCCACAAATATAGACAACAAGACATTTGGTTGTCCATACAAGAAAAACATTGACATGCTAAATGATTTGTTATATAAATATAGAAGTTTAGAATTAGATAATGTGTATCTGAAGGACTGTATTGGTATGAATATAGTTCCTAAATGTTTAAGAGTATGGAAATTTCCAAATAATGTAGAACAAAATTCAGAATTTCATTATGAGTTATTGGATTTGTTTAACAAATGGGGTATGGATTTAATGAAGGCTATCATAAAAAATAATGAAAGAAATATGGTGTTGCTTATGGAAAATATTAATAAAGTGAATGAAAACATTATAAATTATTTAATGTTCACAATAGATGAACATAAGTAACAATATTTTCTAGTTAGGGAACATATTGCCAACAAATGTCAACAGATTATGATAAGAAAGAAGAAGAAAATAGAGAGGGATAGACAGGAATATTTACACAAAACACATTCTCCCCAACCTAGGCAAATCAATTATCGTTTCAGTAGGAAGAATATGGAACACCAAGTAAATTATAAAGATGAACAGAACAGTTATAATGAAGTTCAAAGAGAGGATAGGAACATTCAAAGTAACTTGCAGGACCCTTTAGAGTACCCCCCCCCCCCCGGAGATCTGAAAAAATTTGAAATCAATCACCAGTGAACTACCAGTGGAATCAAAGGAGGGGGAAGGGCGGAGACAGATTTTAAATGAAATCCTGTCAGAAGAAAACAATATTATACAAGAAGGTTTTAAATGCACATATCAGGGGTTTCATATATTTAATTTTAGTGATATAGAAATAAATAAAAAAACATTTTTTGTTACTATCTAAAGGTTTAAATTTTGTACCATCACAAAAATGTGATATTACTAGGACGTTAATTGATTTAAAAATGTATTTGGGAAAGAATAATTTTCAATTAATATTTGAAGGGAAAGGCACAGGAACCAATATAGGTACCAAATTACAAAGGGCAAGTATATTTAACCCACCATTACACCCCCAATTAAGAAACTTGGAAATTAATATTGAACATGAGTTAAGGAACTATTTGAACAAGCATAGATTTCCTCCAAATTTAACACACAGTGAGAAAGAATTATTGCAAGAGTTAAAAGAAAACAAACAAGTGAGGGTTATGAGGCCAGACAAAGGAGGGGGGATAGTTATCATGAACAACATTATGTATGAAGCTAAGATGTTAGAAAATTTACACGATGACACGAAATATAGAGAGGTATCTATTAACCATATTAATATAGCACACAAAAAGATATACACGAGATTAAATGATTTATTGCTAGAGGGTTTCATTGATCATAAATTATTTGAATTTTTATACAATCCTCAGCCAAGAGTTCCATCAATTTTCGGAAATACCAAAAATTCATAAGAATATTCATGATCCACCCCTCAGACCTATAGTAGCAGCTGAAGGTTCAGCTGCTAATTTTCTAGCAAAATATTTAGACACAAATTTGAAAAATCTGGTCATGGAAAATGAAATTATTTTGAAAGATTCGTGGGATTTTTTGAGAAACATTACCCAAGAAATATACAATGAAGATGTAATGTTTGTTACCATTGATATAGTAGATTTGTTTGGATCTATTCCTCACAATACAAGAACAGAATGGATGGATGAATATTTGAGAGAGGTAGCATGCTTGAGTAATGATGAAACATATATTTGTTCTACACTTATAGAACTAGTACTAGAAAACAATTTCATTTTTTTTCAAGGAGAATTCTATCAACAGATTAGTGGGGTGGCTATGGGAGCTAGATGTGCCCCTATGTATGCAAATGTGGTGCTACTTATGTGGGAAAATAAATATATATTAAACAGTAAATATAGGGATTGTTGGATGTTGTACAAACGCTTTTTGGATGACATTGTTATTTTTTGGAAAGGAACATTCCAGTTATTTCTGGAATTCTACCAATACATAAATGAGTCCACTGAATTTCTAAAATTTACATACAACATAGGACATAAGGAGATGGATTATTTAGAAGTCACTACATATAAGAAAGAGAATAAATACAATTCAAAAGTGTACAGAAAGCAAACTTACTCTAATTTCATTTTACACTTTAACAGTGCTCACCCCTACCATCAGAAGAAAGGTATAATCAAGGGCCAGTTTGTAAGAATAAGTAGGATGACTTCAAATGAAGAAGAATTTATGAGGGAATGTAACAATTTAAATAAGATGTTTACTGAGAAAGGTTACCTGGGCCCTTTGATTATTCAAATTAAAAACAAAGTTATACAAGAAAGAAAGAATAGATTTGCACCTATTTTAGGTGTTAAGGAACTAACTATAGGGGATACACACAATGATAAAAAAAGAAAGTGATGATAGAGAAGATACATTTAGTTCAGCATTTATTACTGATTATAGTGCTGATTCCAAAATTATTTGTCAAGTTATTGGACAGGAATGGAATAAATTTAGCAAGTTGACAGATTTAAAGTTGGATTTTGATACACCTTTTAAGTGTATCTACAGGAGAGGGTTTAATATTAAGCCATTTTGGAAAGTCAACATATTAATAAGAAAACTACAAAAATATGTAGATTGGGGGACTTTCAAATGTGGTAGATGTGCTCAGTGTCCCTATATATACAATAAAGAGTCCATTAGTTTAACTTCCAGGAATAAGGTCATTACAGCTAAACAAAACAGTAATTGTGAAAGTAAGTGTGTAATATATTTAGCTCTGTGTACGTGTCAAGCATTTTACATAGGAAAAACAGAGAGAAAAATAAAAAGGAAAATATAAGAGCATTTAAACACTATACATACACAGAACATTAATAATGCTTTATATAAACATACTACACAATGTGATAGCGTGAATTACAAGTTTTTTATTCTTGAAGAAATCCCTAAAGATGTGAGGGGTGGTATGTGGGAAACCAAGATTGAGTACAGGGAATTATACTGGAAAATTTATTTAGAGGCCAGTAGATTCCCTGGTTTAAATGAAACAGTTTCCCTAGCCCCAGTTCTTAAATTAAGGGCAGCTAGGCTGTAACAACAGCATACAAAAACACATAAAATAACATTAAATACATGATTGTATCTGTATTAAATAACACACAATAATATTTTAAAATTAGTTTATTCGGTTTTTAAATTAATTATTATTATTACCACTAGAGGGAGGTGTTTTAAAGTAATAAAGAAATGTTATTTTAATTTATTTTATCTATGTATTTATAATAAAAAATTAGTATGTTTTATAAATTTTATTTATCTTTATAATATGGACAGATTGATACAGGATATATATGATGCATTTATTAAACAATGATATGTCATATTGTATAAATAAATTTGTAGAGCATAGTATTTAATATACGAGATGACTTTATTGGTTAGTTTGAATTATTTGAAGGAATGTAAGACTATTGGTGTTTTTTGTTTAATTATCTGATGAAGTACGTGACAAAAACGTATTGTGGATGCTGCTATCGTTAATGTTTTTAGGAGAGCCTTTATTGCTGGATTAAAACTGTTTCGTGAAGATTTGCCTGCTTGTGCTTACTTGGTGACATTCTAAGTGCTGAAGGATCGTGTTTTTAGCTTTGTACACCACTTTGTCTTCCTTTTTGTGGTCAAGCAGTAATAGGTGCAACAGCTACATGCAGTACAACACCTCACAGCACACGAGGCAAGTAGCATAGAACATCAGGATAAGGGGGGGGGGGACAATGCATGCTGTAATGGCAGTATTTTGCAATACCCACAGACATACACTACTGGCATATGGCGGGGGTATGATGTGGGGGTTAGCAGTGGATAGTGCTGGCAATAGTGCATGTGCAGGGTCTGTACATACTGGTGAGCAGTGTATGCAGTCCTGTGATGTGTTCCCCTATTCATGTCTTTCAGGTGGGATGTACAAAAGACACCCCCCACTTCTCAGAGGCCAAGACCACCACAATCACAGATGCCCTGAGACTCCATCACTAGGTACTGTTAGGAAGGAAGTGCCAAAACCAGCAACAACGTGCTGCCCTGTGGCAGAACTGGTAGCAACAGTCAATAATGTGGACCACCAGCACAGGAGCTACGAACAGGTCCAACACTGTGCTACTGATCTCATACACCATGCACGGCAAAGGGCTGCAGCTGTGGCCAGGGACCGTGCTGGCACAGGTGGAGGGCCTGCTACACAACCACCACTCTCAACCACTGAGGAGTTCCTGTAAAACATGGCATTAGCCACCAGCTCACAGGAAAGCATCAGTACATATGTAGTGGACGTGGGTGGCACAGAGTTCACAGCTGAGGAGCATCCAGGTAAGTCTCCAGTGGTCATCATGTTAATACTGTAGTATTTATAGTGGCAACCTATGCATACCTGTATGCACATGTCTGGTCAATCTGCATCTGTGGTTCGGGTTTTGTAATGCACACATGTGCACACATATTGTGAATGTCAGCAATATGTTTAGTATCACAGCTTGCACTGTGCATGTTGATAAATGCACATATTATCCTGTACCATTGCCATATGTGTGTGTCTGTGCTGACAACACCTCTCTCCCAGAACTCCATAGATACTGCTGGTGTGGCTGGGG
The DNA here is from genome assembly GCF_019279795.1 of Protopterus annectens. Taxonomy (NCBI): domain Eukaryota; kingdom Metazoa; phylum Chordata; order Ceratodontiformes; family Protopteridae; genus Protopterus; species Protopterus annectens. The sequence continues at coordinate 1,517,447,625 of NC_056725.1, read as the reverse complement.
AACATCAACCTGTAGCCAGTGAGTGTGAACTATCATGTTATGGGTCACCTATACCTTAGGCATGTTAAGGGCTGCCAGTTTGCCATGCACACAACTGTTAAGTGTAACCATATTGTAATATGCTCCATGTTCACTTGTGGTGGCGTTCACTGCAGTGTATCACAATGATAAACACAGTAGCATATTTTCTGGAGCTGTAACATAGTTCCACATAATTTGGTACAGGTGTAGTATCTGTGCTATACAGGGGTGCATTGCTGCTGTGTACATGGGTGCACTGTGTGTTAGGTGAAGGTCCATCACATACTCTGACTTCTCATGCATCTCACAGGTGTATAGTACTAGAAACATTAACTGAACATAGCTGCACTGCATGTTGTTGAGGGCCTGTGAAGAGTGTGCCTGTTGTGGTCTGACTGTGTGTTATGCATGGCATCAGTCAGACGGTGTGGTCTGTATAGTGCCTTTGTGTGTGTGTGTGTGTGTGTGTGTGTGTGTGTGTGTGTGTGTGTGTGTGGATCATCAAAAATAGTACAGGAATTAATGTAGTCATGTTGTCTTCCCCTCACAGGTGGCCATGGGGGTTGCAGTGTGATGCCTCACAACCTGATGGCAGTGTCTCATTGGACACTGATGATGATGGTGGCCATTGTGAGACACAGGTGTGGTTGTTGGGGTCTGACTCTGTCCTACTGGTTGACATCCCACTTCCAGACCCAATGTCCCTGCACACAGTCAGTATGCCCACACATACCCAGTACCCAGCAGCCACAGATATTGGACAGTTGGAGACTGGTGGCATCAAAATGGGTAGTGTGGCAACTATGACAGCTGAAACTCTAGACACTAGCCATAGCCAAACAGCTGGTGGAGGTCCCACACAGGCAGATTGACATGGGTGCTCAAAGGAGGACTGCTGCCCATCCAACTCCTGTTAGAGTTGTCACAGCATGTGTCACATGATGCATGTTTTGTTCCATCATGAAGGCACGGGCACATGGTGGATGGTACACCAGGCAGATGTTCAGAGTCATGGATGCAACAGTGCTTAGCATGCATGACACCCTCTATGGCATTGGTGATGCCTTACATCATTTTGCTGATGTTGTGGATAGACAGTTGAGTGAGACATTGTCTGTCCTTAACCGTGCAAAGTCTGTGCTTGAACATGTGGTAGGAGTAGGGCTTTGGACATGTGGATGTAGGTCAGCAACAACATCAGCTGAAAGCCCACGTGGCCATGCATACTCACACTCCCATAGTGGCAGTACCACCAGCAGTAACAAAGGAAGGGTACTGTCCACATCACAATGTGGCAGGCCATGGGCATGTGGTTCTGGGTGATCCCTTGAGGGACACAGAGCCAGCAGACACCAGTCACTGTCAGGAAGTAGTACCACATCTGGCCTTGGGCATGGCAGTGCCAGTGCCACTCCTGGCAGAACTAGTTCCCATGTTCATGGCCAGAGATGGTGAAGTGTACATTCTGTCATGTACAGTCCACGGCTGTCCAACATACCTTTGTGTAGGGGCTAGCAAATGGCTTGAATGTATGCATGCACACACTCACACATCACTGTCACATGCAGGCCACTAATAGATGCACACAGCTCCTCTCCATGGCCCAGCTGACCATCACTCCTCCAGACACATAGATATGATGTCAACTATATGACACAGCCTAGGCCTATGACAACCCCATACTACACCCTGTGCATGTGATGATACCTGTGCCACATCCCTGTTATCCATACCATAGATGCAGGGACATGTTAATATGTGTCTGATGCACAGGGTGAATCAAGTACATGTAATGACATTTTGTAGTGTAGTAGTAGTGTTATACCCTGTAAGGTGCTGTCTGCTGCCAATTGTCATGCATATGTATCAAAGTGTATGTACCTTTGTGCCATGATGCTTTATTGCTGTTAGTACTGTTGACTGACTGTTGTCTCACAAACCTTATTCTTTTCTGTTCCAGATATCTGCATGTGTAAGTTCTGGTGAGCTGCTGCCATTACAGAAGTTGAAGATGGTGGGGTGGCAACAGAGATACCTTTTCATCGTCAAGATATGTGTGGAACAGTGTGTGAGGGACAATGGGGGAAGACAGTGCAACCTTGCATGCATACCCCTTGACACAGCAAGCTAGTCCTGATACATGTCACCTGGGTGTTCCTCAGGATCACAAGTTCATAGTTACAGAGGAAGTTACTAGAGTACTGTACCTGGGTCCATTATTTCACCAACACAATCATCAATCAGCACATGTTGGCCATGACACTGATGGACACATGCTGGAGTCATGGGACAGACGTTTGCTTTTATTTCTCATCCACTCAACCTTGCAGCAGTTGAACAGGGTCTGCATGGTACTGTGTTTGGCATGTTTGGGGAGTGTATTCATGAGACAGGGCAGCCTCTGGTTGACAAATATGTCTCTCCATCAGCTTTTTGTGTTGTGTCATATGGGATTCAGGCCTGTCATGCTAGTAATGCACACAGGATTATACTCTCATATATGTGGCAGCTGTTGAAGGGCTGATCACAACGTTACCATCTAGGCATGCCACAGACACCTGTGGACAACCTGACCGATAATCACTGGGGCAGTACTTATTACAGGCTCTCTGCATGGCACAGGTGTTGATGAACTTTGTGGGTGTTAACATAGCCTTTACAGTTTCTGCAGATGTCTGCATAGGTGCATAGTAGACCAGCCATGCTGCTAATGTTTTGTTGTACTGACTGTGGACTATTCAGAGGTAATGTCCATTTTATGTCTGAATGCAGTCCCTTTACTTATGTGGTGAACCACATACAAGCCTTTTCTGACAACTGCCACTACTTGTTGCCTGAATGCAGCATTGATAGCATGTTGAGTACCCAGGTCTGTCATTGCAGTGTGTCTGTTTATGAGGTTGCTGCTGATGTGGGAAATAGTGGGGCCATGTCCTTGCCGTATGGTATGCTGACACTGTTGTCTGCATTCAGCTTGAGGCCAAGACCTTGGCAACATTCCATACCCACGGTATGGCCCATTTCAGTGTGTTAACAGCAGTGTGTGGCTCAATGACAGACTGCACACTACTTACAGTTGACACAGCCTTAGGCAGTACCTACATATGTGTGTGGTGGCAGTTAGCATACATGCCTAGTTACATGTGGGTCAATGGGAGCAGCAGGTAGTCACAGGACCTTCACATGTCTACATATTGCATGCACATAGGTGACACAGATTGTGGTTGACACTTTATCAAATGTGGACTGTGGGACGCATCTTGTAGTAACATGACAATCAGCAGGACATATTATACACACAGCAAGTGCAACATATAGGATGTCCTTTGGTTTGCTCATATGACAATTTCTTTGTGTGACATTACCTTAGCTTACGCTATTTGTCATGGCATTAAAGTGCTTCTGATGTGCA
>NC_056725.1:1517349192-1517439192 GCF_019279795.1 Protopterus annectens | reverse complement strand
TACTCCATTCATTTGTTGCTAAGAAGAGTGACTTACCTTGTGCCTGCAGCAGTTGTGAGAACAGTGCTTCAGGGATGACTCTGTCAGATGCACACAGTATACAGCCTATACATGGTAAGGTGCAGGTAGTGTGATGTGTGTGGCATCCTTTTTACTGTATGTGCAAGTTGGAGTAAGGTGTCAGTCCCTGGGTCCTTAGGGTGTCAGTGTATGTGCTATGCGTTGCCTCTTTGCCAAGGCCAGGATGTTCCTCCTCCGAGTCCCCCTGTACCTGTGAGGACCTTGGCAATGGTGGGGGCTATGTGCCCCATCTATGTGATGTTCCTGCCACAGCTGTTTCCACAGGATGATATTGTGTAGCATGGCAGATACTATGAACATGTGTGCACATGCGGCTGGAGAGTATTGCAGAGTTCCACCAGATATGTCAAGGCAGTGGAATCATGAATTGAGCATCCCAAACACACACTCTATGATGTTCCTAGTTTGTCCATGTGCCTCATTATGGCATTCTTCAGTGGCTGTGTGTGCATTTCTGATGGGTGTCATCATCCACGGTTCCAGTGCATAGCTAGCATCCCCCACTACATGGCCGTATGGGATGTCCCCCCTGGCAAATGCCTGTTACATCTGTGATGATTGTAATATGTGGGAGCCGAGATAACTGCCAAGGTTGCCAGCATGCACATTGATGATAATGCCCCTGGGCATTGCACACGACCTGGCATTTGATGGAGTGATACTCCTTGTGGTTAAAATAGATGTTACCCTCCTCACTGGGTGGTGTTTTGATGTACACATTAGTGCAGTCTATGGCACCTAGTACCTCCTGGTAGTGTGCTACATGGTGGAAGAGACACATATTGCTCGTCCTCTCCCCAGGTGTGTTGAGGAAATAAATGTGCTCACTGGCATGTGTTAGCATGACATCCAGGAACTGATGGAGTACCCTGGATGTGGACGCCTGTGAGATCCCCATGATGTCCCCAGTATGCCTTTATAGCTAGTATTTTTAAGGCTACACATACCTTTGTTTCCACTGGTATGGGTTCCACTCTGTTGGCTCTGGGTCTGAAGTGAGGGCAGCAGAGCTCGGTGAGTTGTTGCAGTATGTCCCTGTCCACCCTGTAGCACTTTACTATCTCCAGCTCATGTAGCCCCTGAAAGGTTACCCTGGAAATGAACACTCTTCTCCTCCTCAGTCTGGGCCAGTTGTCAGCATCATCATCATCACTGACCTCAGCCTGTAGCATGTACAGACATAGCAAAGCAGCAGCCCCTATAATTCTGTCAGTTAAATTTCCCAAGTGTGTACTCCAATGGCGCAAAGTATATGGGAAAAGTCAGACTGAAGGGTGTCAGCATACTTTATACTAGTGTGCTGCAGATGCAGCTTGTGAGATTGGCTGACTATCATACATTTCACCTGCCAGCTACATTATTGAGGGGTTTGACTGGGCCAGTGTGAGTGGCAGGGGGCTTATTACTCATTTATAGTTGATTGGCTTTTCTAAGCTATTTCCTTTTATTTATTTATTTTTTTCAATTTCCTCCACTTCTAAGCCAGGTGGCACTCCACTCAACCCTGTGGAGCTAGTGTAAACACTGTTGAGCAGAAAGGGCCCTCTCCTGTACATGAGCATGCTTAGCTATTCTTTAACTAGCTAAGCACAGCTTAGCAGCCTCAGACCCCCCCCCTCCGCTTAGCTGTCGTTAGCTGAGAGCAAACAGGAGCAGCTGAGCTCTAATGTACTTACACAAACCCTAACACACCCCCTTTTCATGTCAGCTGTCTCTTCTGTCTACACTAACATGGTTCTAACCCTTACACAGTTAGTACCTGTGGACACATTGGCCCATTTTGCTATTCAAGAATCTAATCTCATTTACATACACCTTATTGAGTATACCCTAGATACTGCACTACACCAGAGATTATGTCCTTACGCAACCACTATAACCTGCCATTGTATGACTTTGCATGCTGGCCAGTATAATGGGAAACTTCAAAATAGCTTTAAATACCATATTTTACTATTTTAATTTTTTTTTGCAACCTACTATATTTGTGCATCACTATGCACCACTTAAATGTGACATGATAAAAAAAGATTTTAATTTTTCATTAATTGCATCACTTTTCAATGTCAATGGCCAAAGTTTTGGCCATTGGCATGCCTACTGCACCTAATACATGCTTTTATTTGAGCTGTCACGGCCCCTGTTTTATTTTTACATTCTGGTACACGGTTAGTAACTGCCTACATTTTTCCTGTAGACACGGCACCTACACAGATTCCTGTCTGCTTCCTGGATTACAAAATCACCTCATTTGCATGTTTTTTGCCAGCAAATGAGGTGATTTGCATTCCACGATCGCATCCGTGTCTGCACAGTGATGGGAAGCTCGTGCAAGCCCCCAGTCTTGTTTCCTGAATCGCTTGGCAGACATGTTCAGTGTCCAAGCTTTACCACTATTCCTACATGGAGAATAGCTCTGTGTAGGCTTTATTGAATTACCCCCTAAAGCATTCTTTAAGCAAGTACGTGTCTCATGGTCCTACTTCAAAAAACAACATTTGGTCTGCCTAGCATAAAAAATCATAACCATAAAGCTGCAAAGGGAAACAAAGTAAATGTTTCACTCCCTCAATTTAACTTAATGCATATTTTCCAATCAACTGGTCAGATTTGCTCAAAATGTTAGCATTAAAATGAAATACTAATGATATTTGCACAGTGAGAAAAATAAAAAAGTACTTAATTTTATACTTTAGTACTAACCAACTATCACCCTAGCAAATCTGTTATCCTTTACAGTGGTCAGAAAAAGAGGAATATAAATCCTTAGATACTACATCCCTTGAAACCCACTATATTTATAGCTGAAACTATGGATCAGCACTTTCCTGCTATTTCTGCAGCTTAGTAGAAACTGGAGCCTTGAAAAAATATAGCAACTGCCTCATACTTTCTGACAGCCATGTAATTCTTAAACAATCTGATACAGTATTTCAGAAACATACTTATACCCCTGCTCTAGAGATGTAACTTTCACACACAGCCACTACAAATACCATTTACATACCTCTCATCTGTACAGATTTTTGCAGAATGTCCAGATTTTTGCAGTATATTTTTGGCCTGTTACTCATAAAATTGTGGTTTTCTGGCAAATCATTGCCAAATCACTGAGGACTGAAATCAGAAAATAATGAGAGACATTTGAGATTCAAACTTCATACCCTTCATAAAATTCATGCTAATGCAAAACATGTTATTCTATCAACTTTCTAAGTTTATAGCAGCAATATTTAAAAATTGTCCCCAATATTTGGGCCTTTGTCCGCCAATTATTAATAGCTTTACCCAGATTTCTTGCTGTAAGAAGTTGAGAACTATGTATACCAAGCAGGTTGTCAGAAACTCACAACACTACATAATACCAGCCACACTCACACAACTGGACAAAACATAGACCTACGCATGCTGACACTCTTAAACGTAATCTAGCCCATCTAAAACCTCAAAGACCTCCCAGACATAGTAAATACAATAAATACCTTCAGAACACACTCGGGTTATTGAACCACAACTACCAGAGTGACTCAGTCATTGACCATGTGGGATTAAATTATCTGAAGTGTACTTCCTTGGACTATATAAAGAGATATATGATGGATTATGTGTCTCAGGCTGATATGAGCCTAGCGTTGAGCAGTAATCTACCTTCTACAAGGATGATGTCATAATATGAACAGAAGATAATTGACTTTAATAATTTGCTTGGTTTTTGGTGTGGTTTGAAGGGGGTACAATATTTGTCAGCCTAACAGGATACAGTTGACAGACCACTCTGCTTTGCTAGGAATAGCCTACAGCTGTCCCCCTCTAGGTTTTTGAATATTGGCTAAACCTTATATACCCCACAATGTCTTTTTAGACTTTACCACCTTGATAAACCTTCAGACATAGCAAAACCAACCCAAGAAAATCTAAAGGTGTCACTGCACAATGCCAGCAGTCTAAACAAGGAAATCTGCTCCCTGCAAGCTCTCCTCACCTTGGAAAATGAAGATGTTTGTGCAGTTACTGAGACAAGGTTTAAAGACACAGACAACACTCCAGCAGTTCAGGATTATAATGTCTTCCACACATTTAGACCTGTTACTGCACAGACTAATACAGCCCATGCTAGGCTGAGCAAGACCGATGGCAAAATGCATGGTAAGGAATGTCATGCCTTCAATGGAATGGCATACTTTCTTGAGATGCTTTGTGCAATAGATTATACAAATGTGGCTATTATGGCCCCCTCTGGACGTGGGGATGGGTAGGGGAGACATGTACTGTAAGAGAAAGTGTACCATTCCATCAACTGATAGTGTATGTTGCACATGCATCCTGGCAGGACCTATGATTTCCACATATGGCACACAGGTGCGGTGCACTGCCACTTTCTGCATGGTATGATACACCATGGATGTCTAGCAGGTATGTTCACCATAAAGAACTGTGTTCCCTCATAGCTATTTCTCTATAAAGTGATTAATGTTTTGATGACTAACTACCCTTTCTTCATGCATCTACTCCCTGTTATGTTTTCCTGGTAATGCAGGCTATGTACTTGAACCCTGGTTAATGACGCTAGTCCATAATCTTCAGTGAACTGGAGAGGAGTGCTTTAACAGTGCCCTGTCCCATACATGGATAGTCTCTGAGTAAGTGTTTGGTCTGCTCAATGAAAGAACATTCAAATATTATAAGCAATGAACTGCTTACTGATAATTCTACCCAAAATATTATAAGATATTCTGAAAACGTTATAAGCAATTGAATTGCTTATTGATAATTCTACCCACTTATTTCAGCCAGAGTCATACCTGCATGAATGGGATCTGCAAGGTTTCCAGAGCAGTTTTTGAGTAATTTACCTGACACCCTAACCCCCTAGGTACAAATTATCCTTTGCAGAAGTTTCACAGTGTCTGTAACAACGTAATTTCATTTGTATTGTATTTCTTGTTTGTTTAAAGGTTTCATGTAACATCAGAACTGCATTTCCATTCATTTGCTACTTAGGTAGAACTTAATCCTAATTGTTATATTTTTGTGCATTCACTGTAGCTTCACAGTCAAGAAATGTAAAATAAATTGGGGGGGGACAACTTTAGCAGATGTGACATTCTCACTGCAATGATCAATCAGTACACAACCAGTGATAATGAAAAAATGTTAACTGTAGCTAACACTGTTGATTATACATATGCAAGTAAAGATTTATACTAACTCTACTTTTTCAGCAAGGGAAGATGATGAAATGAACCACTGCATCTTTCAAAGGAGAAAGGAGTGGCTGCTCCTGACCCATTAAGTAATGCCTAAAAATGTTACTAATAAAAATAATTATTATAACTCATAGCTATTCACAAATGTGAAAGCCAGTGTTGCGTGTCTGCATTTGTAACATTTGCATATAGACATTAGGGCAAGTTTCACATATTTGTTTGCACATGAGCAGTGCAGGACTGTGAATACCACCATAGGAGGCAGCAGAACAGACTTATCAACCTCAGAAGTTGCAGGCAAAGGAAATGTCACAGAATCCATTGAAGATTAATATTTTTATGAATGCCTATACTCATTTGCATCACTTTTTCACCCCCTCCCATTTTCACCAGCTCAGGTAAATGCTTATATGTGGATATTTTTCTCTGATCCTTCCTTACTTACAAATTAAGCTAAATGCTCCTTTTTACATATTTTCCACTTATACTTCCTGAGTTACAACTGAAGTTAAAGTGTTCTTTCTTTTGGTTTGGTAGCCTGCTTAAACTTTACTCAGTGTTCATAGTTATCAATACTGTGATCTGGTTCAAGGCATAGTCAAAACATAGTTGAGCCCCCAAATGATGTGGACATACTACAGAAGGGCCTCACTAAGACAGATGCCTGGTGTCAGAGGCATGGCCTCAAGCTCAATGCCAAAAAGTGCATTGTCATCCCTTTGGTAAAAACTCTGTACCCATGAACTACCACATAAACGGCAGTCTACTTAACGCTGAATGTGTGATAAGAGACCTTGGGACCCAGGTAGACAGCAGTCTCTCCTTTGATAATCACATTGCCACAGTAGTCAGGAAATCCTTCTATGTGGCACACCTCATCACAAAAGGGTTCTCATCCAGGAAAAAAGAGGTCATTGTTCCCCTCTACTCTGCACTCATTAGACCCATTATAGAGTACAATGACCCTTTTGGAATGTACCTCACAAGACATCTGCAGCAGGTAGGAAAGGCCACAGAAGTACCTCACAAACAGAATTACTGGCCTCAAACATATATGCCCTACACTGACCTTCTCAAAAAACTCCAGCTTTACTCTGTAGCATATCGCCTACTCCAAGGAGATCTCTGCCTAACATATAAAGCTATGTTAAACCCAGAGCTGTTGGGCATGCTACACCTTAAGAAATCCCAATCCCTCCAAGCTACATGCTCTAGGGAACTAAACCTTGTCACCACAACAAACAGGACATGCTGGGGAGATAGATTCCTGTCCCAGAGACTTCCTATACTCTGGAACAAGCTACCCACCTATGTCAAGCAAAGTTCCTCATTAGCACTCTTCAAGAAAAATCTTGATGAGTGGATGGGAAATAGGAAATGCACCCTGGGGATCACTTCTGTGGCTCTGCTCGACAGGGGCACAGGAAATTAACTTTCTTGGATGGCGTAAGCCAGGGAACCTTGTTGGCTAGGCTTACTTAGGCCCTTGGGCCGATAGCCTAGTACCTATCTATGAACCTATAAGGCAAATAAGGGTTTAAAGGTGTTGTCTTCTGGGTGTCTTCAAAATTCACAATTATTAATCATTTGATCCACTGTAAAATAAAGACATGTTTTGGAGAAACAACTATAGTAAAAAATAGCAAAACAAAAATATTAAAACTGTGAAAAGTCAAAAATACAAAATGAGATTTTCTTCTGGTGATACATGAGATGTGTAGCAAACTAGTGGGAAAAAATAAAGCAAACATGCACTACTACAGGATAAATAAGGAAGCCATACCTATACTTAAATCAATAAATTCCAGTATGTTAGATCTGTGTTGTAATTAAAGGGAAGGAAGAAGCTACTGCTTTTGCAGTTTCTAGCTCTGGGTCATCAACAATCAGGGGGGCTTTACTTAAATGTTCAGATTTATTGTTATGAAGTCACTCAACTCATGACATCTAAAGCATTCTTTAAGCAGCTATGTGTCCCACGGTCCTACTTCAAAAACATTTGGTCTGCCTAGCATAAAAAATCATAACCATAAACCTGCAAAAGAAAAAAAGTAAATGTTGCACTCCCTCAATTTAACTTAATACTTATTTTCCTATTACCTGGTCAGACTCCCTCAAAATTCTATCATTAAAATGAAATATTAATGGTATTTGCATAATGTGAAAAATAAAAATGTTGTTAATGCTATACTTTAGTTTTTAAAAGAAGTTGTCATTAGCTTTTCAGTTCCCTCTGTAATCAACTCAGCAGCATGAGCTTTATGTTAACCAGCTTCAGACCACTTAGATATTTAAAATGAATCTTAGTTATTCCTGGAAGATCTTGATCAAACTAAAAAAATCTTATTAAACTGTGAATTCCATATATTTTTTTAAAATACTGCCCCCCCCCCCCCCCCCATTGCCTGTTGAACATCAGCCCTTCCTTCTTTGAGAGCTGTGACATACAGGCAGACATGAGGGTGGGACATTGTATTTTTGTCCCCAATTCCATCTATGCCTTCACATGGTGTGTCCATGCTGCCACATGCACTTTTATGAGTGTTGCCACCACTGGATTGGAAAGCCAAGTCACCTTACTTACTTCAGTTCTGAAGCCACTGTTGTCATGCAACCCTCCATTTGTACAGGAGCAACCTGGATGACTAAAGCTACCCCCCCAATGGCATTTAGGAAAGGGAAGTGTTTGAGAGAATATTTTTCTGGTTTTAAGAAACCTATTTTGGATGTACCTGGGGTATTGCTGGTTGTTTATTTGTCCACTTGCTTATGTGGCAGTTTCTATGTTGGTCAGTCATTAAACACTTGCCTGTCCAGATTAGCAATATTAATTGTAAAAGACAGAGCAGTTATTTATTCAGATAATCATTGGTTCATGTAGGAGCTTTATATACTTTTGTCGGGACTGACAAGATTGTTGGAGCCAAAATAACAAACACAGAAGCATTGGTTGTTGGATGCTTATAAGAGAAAATGGATTCTAAATTTGGGTGCCTTAAAAAGCCAGGGCTAAATCAAACTGTATAAATATATTTGGTTATTTCTTGTATTACACGGGTCTTACTGATGCTGGCATGGTTGATATATTCTGAAATTCACTTTTTCTCAAATAATGAGATTTAATTAATGCAGCCATTCAATTACGAAATTTATTTTTATTTTTCCTAAAGCTTTGTTTATTTACTACTGTAGACACTAACTGATTCAATGTTGCCCTACATTACATTTTCTAATGTTCTTTTCTAAATATCTCAATATCTGCTTTTTTCCAGCTGATGACTCTTTTGAATAGATTTTTTTTCATTGTTTTTGTTTGGTTTTATGAACACATACAAGATTCCACTGTTTTTGTAACATTTGTATCCATTCTCAAAGCTTGTTCAGAGTGAAACCATGGTCTGGTTGGCAGCTAAGTAAACCAACTTGAATTTAATAGTATGTGCTAGAGATTTGTTTTGGTCATTTTAAGTATTCTCCATGCACTATTTCTTCTTTTCTTGCAAAACTATGGAGTGTGTGTGTGTGTGTGTGTGTGTGTGTGTGTGTGTGTGTGTGTGTGTGTGTGTGTGTGTGTGTGTAGACATGTATATATGATTAGATTCCATAAGGTTTGCAGAATCCAGCACAATTCATTGATTTCTGTGCAAAAATTGCATATAACCAAGTAATATGCAAATATGTTTCAGTGTATAAAGAACAACTCAGTGCAAAGCAGATTTAACCAGCAATGTCTGTGCAAGTTCAAGCAGTCAAGTCAAACTGATATGTCAAGAAAGGTTGTTCATAAACTGAGATATATATGTGTGTGGATTACCAATGTACATCTATGGAAATTATACAAGCTCAGTGCAAGTTACTGAAAATTATTAATGGAATAGAAACGTGCAACAATCTCTCTAGAAAGTGACAAATATTCACAAACAATTATGGATATTATTGTTAAGTCGTAGATGAATACATAGAGATATACACATCAAAATTTGCGAAATCCAAAGGAATCCCCAAAATTTCTAATAAAAAAACTTGGTTAAGGCGAAGGGTAATTACAGCCACTTCACAATGGCTAACAGTAGCTAGCAATGTGTGAAAGATATGTGTGGGGAACGCACGTAATGCAGACATCCAAGAAAATAGGGTGATAGAAAAGCAGATATGGGGTGATGGTGAAGAAGGACATACATGTATGATGAAATAGGGTCTGAGGGAGACGGACATGGGTATTTTTTTTTTTTTTTTTGTAGAATAGAAGGAATAGAAAAGACATGAAAATAGGAGGAGGAGCATACCCACATGTTGATGTTTGTGTTCCTTGTTATATTACAAGGCCTGCAGTACAACCAATGATGCATCCTCCAAACAGGGAAGACATAACCAGTAAGACATTGCATTTGTTTACTAGATGTCACTATCAATAATCCAATCTGTGCTCTTCATGACTACTGTGTACTTATGCACCTGCCTAGGACACCTGCAATCTGCATATCAGCCTTGGCCATCTGGTATAAGTTTATATTATCTCCTATGTCTCATACATGTGTTGGAATGCTACATGATGCCTGTTACTTATCTAATGAGGATGTTTTTATGTCTATATTTCCACATGACAGTTACATTTTGACCCTCAGCTCAGGTGGTGGAGTCACAAGAGGACATTTCTGGTAGGTTTTAATATTTTTATTAGTCTCATTTGTCATATTTGTTTTATATGTAATGTACATGTCACCTCTCTGTTATAAGTGTCCCTGAACCACCCACAGCCATGATGTCCTGGTGAGTCCATAGCCTCATTACCATTGTAGTCATAAAGGTGCTTCATATTTCATTACTAAGCTGCATCATTTGATTAGTGTGAAGTTATGTGGCTTGTGTCAGCTGTCTCTTCTTGTAGCACATCCACTGCCGCCTTCCTCCAGTAGCCCATCCACTGATTCTAAGATGGGATGGGATGTGTTTCACTGTGATAGCATGGTCTGTGGCACATATGCCACTGAATTAGTTTTATTGCTTAGTCTAGAAGAGGGCAGCCATGTGGATTATGATGTAGCCTCAGATATGGAGGATAATGTAGCCAGCCATTCTGGTGATGTGAGGACATCAAATGACAGACATGATGGCTCTGACCCATGGTCCCATGTAGAATCAGGTAATGATGGTGACTGTTACCCAAAATGGAGCAATATTGCTTGTCAGACTACATGTGGGAGTATAGCTGGTGTGCATGGACATATGACAGAGGGTGTCTGCCTACTATTACAGGCAAGTGACACTATGGATCTGACCTGTGTGCATTTGTCCATGCCACTGACCATGCAGCTTGTCAGCTGTGTGTGTTACATGAAGGTCAAGAGTGCAGACATGGAGAGGCCATGGCAGCATTGGCTGCACAGCATAACTGTGTGTCATCTGTTGCACACTCTTTTGAAAGCCCTGTTACAGTGGTACTAGAGCAGTGCCATGGTCCTAATCAGGTGTTATGTGCCATAACTCTACTAAGAAAATTACCTCCAGTGGGAAGAGGTAGGCCTCATCTCATTAGACCTACACATGGCCATCAGATATCAATGTCTGTGCTGCAACTTGCACGCACATCTGCTGTTGGCCACTTCAATGTGAGCCCAGCAGTCACATCCAGACGGTTACATCTAAGTCATGCTCCTACACACACTGAGCTCTCCACATGCTAGTGTCACCAAATCCAGTTCCTCGATAGAGCGGGTCTATATGATAACATCGAAGCCTTAAATCTTTGAATGTTATAATATCGTACCCTATGCACCGAACGCTGAAAATAGTGAAGCTGCAGAATATTGAATACTTTCCTAGGGAAAGTATTCGGTGGGCCATTTCTGCAGCTTCGCTATTTCCTCGACTGTGCAGCAAAGGTTACGGACCGGGTTAAGGTAAATGTGCGAACAGATCGGGTTAAAGTGAGTATGTGACAGTTAGGAACCTTAGGGTTAGGGAGCGGGTAAGGTGAGTGTGCAATAGGGACCTTAGGGTTAGGGAGCGGGTAAAGTGAATGTGCAATAGTTAAGGACCTTAGGGTTAGGGAGCAGGTAAGGTGAGTGTGCGGTAGTTACGGACCTTAGAGTTAGTGATGGGTTAAGGTAAGTGGATAGCTAGTAGTGCATGTATGGTTTAGTGTAGGGTTTTGTGAAGTGTATGTGTGTGGATTATTTATTTTCGTGTGCTTGTGTTGTGTGTATGTTTGTCGGAACAGCAATTTTTTCCCTGGGAAAAAAATTGCTATTATGAGTGTTCGATGTTATAGTCTTTCGATCCAAATGGTTCGATATTATAACATTCAAAGTTTTAAGACTTGGATGTTATAATATAGACCTGACAGAGCAATGTGGGTCGAGTGTTTCTTGACATGGCTGGGGTAGCCAGAACCATGGTGTAAGCCATCAGTGTGGGTCTCCTAGACTGCATTAGAGTAATAGTTGACCCAGTATGTGTTCTACTGTGTCATTCTGACATTGTGGCAATTATGATCACTGTGCTGACCACTGACAATTAAAATGTATGTGGTTGTTCAGTAGTTTGATACCACAGGATTTTCTGATCACTTATCTGACTTACGGGACTAGCTTTAACTTGTGATATGTATTACCTCTTTATCATTGACATATGTTAGTACAGATATTAATGACATTAATGTAATATGTGATGTCATGATTTCATGTTTGCATCATTTGCTGGTGGATGGATAGGACTGCTGTTTACGTTCTACTTTTTCTTGTTGTCTGCCATTCCCACATGCACAGCTATGTCTCTGTATGCATGCTTGAGCCACTTATGGCATTTTAATATGGTACTGCATATGCTTCACCTTCAGCAGTCATTGCATTTCTGTGCATCTCTTTCCATTTTCAATCACCATCCTGACTTGTATTTCCTGCATATGCCTTCCCATATCTGACTGAATCTGCATATAGATATATATATATATATATATATATATATATATATATATATATATATATATATATATATATACACACCTATGTTGCTATATCCCCAACATTGATGCATGTTGCATGGATGCATGTCTGTGCATATATTAACTGGAAAAGAATCATGTTGCATTAAGAACCTGTGCATACTACCATTGCCTTGCTTTTTAATTTCTCTAAATCTTTTGGGTTTCTAATACCATGACAGGAATGGACCCCATTCCTAAGTCAAAGTACGATTAAAGTTCATAAAATTAGTATTGTTTCAATCTTTGATGTCAGCCAAAAGTGCTCTTTGCAGCACCTACAATGTGCCCAGTAATAACTCCTTCTGCAATTCATACGGAGTTACAGGTAGTGGTACAGTTGTGGCATTCTTATCTCACAGCAAGAGGTTCTCTGGTTTGATCTCGACTGGAGTGCCTTCTGTGCGGAGTCTTCATGTACTCCCTACATTCATGTGGGTTTCCTCTGGGTGCTCTGGTTTCCTCTCATGTTTCAAAGACATGCGTCTGGAGTGTATCTCCCCAGGCCGCAACTGGAAAATTGGCTTTGTTCCAAGTTGGACCTTCCCAATAAACAAATATTAAATAAATAAATAAACATTTGTAACATATCTAAATATGATTGTAGATTATTTTTCATAAGACCCGTTGCTCCTGCAAGTACTATTGGAACTGTCTGGGTATTTTTCTTCCACATTGCTCTAATTTCTTTCTGCACATCCTGATATTTTATGACTTTTTTGCCTCTCTATATGCAAGACACTGTAGTCACCATGTGTGGCGATTTCAATGATCAATGCTACTTGTGTTTTCTTTTCATGGACCACTATATCCTGCTTTTTAGCATCTATCTTTTCAACCGTTGGTAATGGATGATCCTATGTGATGTAGACTTCATCATTTTCTGTGATGTTTTGTGGCTCATGTTTCCAGAGTTTTTCAGCCACTTTAATACCATAATTATTGCACAGTCCCCAGTGCAACAGTCTTGCCACATTATTATGCCTTTCAGTATACAGTCCTTCTGCTATTAGTATGTCACAACCAGTAAGGAGGTATGCAACTGTTTCCATTTCTGTTTTACAAAACCTACATTTATCTGTTTCTCCCACATGTTTAATAGATTTTGTAAACCAGCGTGTACGTAGCCCACTATCTTGTGCCGCCAATATTAACCTTTTATCTGTTGGTTTGAATTTCTCTCTCCTTAACCATTACTGCATTTGTTCCTGATCAACATGAGGTTCTTCCAGAAGTTTTCTATACTTGCAACTATACTTATACATTTTCCACATTTCTTACCTTCTCATCTGGTCCTTCACCTTATATTCTTTCTTTTGTTCTTTGGCACATTTAGTTGCTGCCTGAGTTTTATTTACTTGTGGTTTGATTTCCATTCCTGCTTGACGCCAATATGCTTCTGCTAGACTAAGCACAGAAAACATCTTAGATTTATTCTACTCATGTTTCAAAACTTTCACTACATTTGGGTCTTGTGACGTCAGCAGATATGTGTGGAATCTCACGACTGCAGATCTATACATGTAATAAATTTCAAGGAGGCAAATACCTCCTTCGGAATGGGGAATATATAATCTTGGTATGCACTGATTTTTATAAATCATTTTGTGAGGATGAAGCATCCTTCATGTTTTCCTATCTAATCTATCCAACACATTTTTGGGCCAGTCAATCACTCCAAAACTGTAAGTTAGGACAGAAAGAGCAAGATGATTTATAGCTTGGATTTTGTTCCTAGATGTCAACTCTGTTTTCAGGATGAACTTAAGTCTTCTAAAGTATTCCTTACTAAGTTTTATTCACCTTTGTTCATGTTTTATTGTTTATCCTTCATCAATTCCCAGATATTTACACACTCCCTTCCCTTCTTTCTCCATTGCCTTCTGTGGGACATTCAGTATCAGCCATGAGATGTGATACTTGTTTGTGTTTATATTTTTTTGGGCTGGTCACTGGGATGTATGACATTACCTCTGTGCAGTAGGATGTTTACGCAAGTAATAATGCCCAACAGGGTGTGTGTTATTGTGGAAATAACTCCTGCTACACCCCTGGCTGGGCATTATTTCCACAATAACATATACCCCGGAGGGCATTACTGTGCTTAGATAATGGAAGGTCTTCAAAATTGTCGTGTTTTACTTTTTTATTTTTTTATTACTATATATTTTTTTATATATATTTTTGCCGTAAAATAGTACTTCTGCCTAAGGTTTCAAACGTACAGTAGTATATGTTAATGGTGTTGGAAGAATTATTTTACATTCAAAATATAACACTTATGGTCCCTTGCTCCTAAAATGTTTGGTTTGTTGCCAGTCATTGGAGATAGAAGTTACCAAACAGTGATATACATTTGAGTTTCAGACCTTTATTTCCTTCAGAAAATTCATGCTAATACAAATCATTTTATTTAAGCAAGTTTGTAATTTTTTAAGAGCAATAATTAAAATATGTTGCTATTTTTGATCCTTTGTTCCCCCTTTATTTTAGGCTTTATACAGATTTCTTCAGCTGAAAGGTCCAGAGGTATGCAAACCTCTTTACTGCTGCTAGTGGTCAATCTCTCTCAATCTCTGTCATACACACACACTCCTCTGCTTCAGGAAATGCATGCTTAGCAGAAATCATTTAAAATATTTCCTATCTGAGCCTTTGCCCCCTGTTTATTTTAGGCTTAGTCAGATAACTTGATCTAAGAGCATACCTCTCAGCTGTACAGATTTTGGCAAAATGTCCAGGTTTTTGCCTCATATTTTTGGTCTGTTCCTCATAAAAAGTATGTTTTTTTGATAAATCACTGGGATAATCTATTAAAGTCACTAAATAATGACATGCATTTGAGTATCACACTTCATATCCTTCAGAAAATGCATGCTAACACAAATCCTGTTATTCTAGCAACTTTCCAAGTTAATAAGAGCAATATTTAAAATGTATCCCTATGTCTGTGCATTTGTCCCCCATTTTATCAGGCTTAGTCCAAATTTCTTGTGCTAAGCAATTGAAATGTGTGTCAAAGAGGTCAAGAGGTAAGCAAACCTCTTAACTGCTGTTGCTGCCAGGGGATCGCTTGATCACTCTCACTCTTCTCTCTCTCTCTCTCTCTCTCTCTCTCCCTCTCTCTCACACACACACACACACACACACACACACACACACACACACACACACACACACACACACACACACACACACACACACACACACACACACACACACACACACACACACACACACACACACACACACTTCTTTCTGTTTTACTCTATCAATCTCTCTTGCTTACTCTCATACATGCATACACTCAAGTGCTTTGTTTTCCTTTTTTTTCTTAGTTTACACTCACTAAACAGCAAAAGTGCTGCTTAGTGAGTGTAAAATACATTTTTCATTCCGAGTTCCGCTGAAGCTTAATATGCTGCCGTGAAGTGGCAGACTCATTTTTTTAGCTGGCATTACCTGTAGATTAACACCCTGTTGGAGAATGTTCATTCTCCAATCAGAGTGCGATCTACATGTTGCCCATTCTCTAATGTGTAGTAACCCACAGTTGCACATCACATAATAATATGTCTGATGCAGTTAGTGTAGAGCCCCTGTTTTTGGGTGTGTATTTGCTGATACAACCCATACATGTTATGGACCTAGATGCCTTCTGATAGTGATTGTTTGATGGGTAATGTTCCATGTTATTTTTCTGTATGATGATATTGTACCTGTTCAATGGCAACTTCTATTGTGCACACTTCCTGTATATCATATATTTGCCTGTGTTTTCCTCTCTGATGATGTAGCTCACAAACATTCTTCTAGTATCAATGTTCCTCTTAGTGTTTCGAATATGTTCTTATTGGTATACCTAAAGCTTATGTTATGTATGATGTTCAATGTGGACAACTAAAGGTTTCTTTCCATTAGTTGTGATCTGGGTTGCTGTTGTGGGACAATGCATAAGCATCATTGTTTACTCTGTGCACTCATGTACATGTGGCTTGTCATGACTCAAAGATGTATGTCAGATGCAGCTGTGTTGCCTGAGCTAGGACATATGACCTCATTTTCCATTGCCTACATCTATTTCTCATCCCCCCCCACGTGTCCTCCTGATCATCCTCTAACAGCTGTGATATGTAATCTTCAGACATCTGGGATTCTTGGGGTAGGTAACCCACACCTGCAACTGGCAAGCCACCATGTTTTGCTGTTAACATGTTGTGTAGCATGGCACACACAGTAATCATCTGTGCTGTCCTTTTGCATGTGTATTGTAGTGCACCACCGGATATGTCTAGTTATCTGAATCTTGATTTCAGCACACCAAATACAATGCTCAGTGATGTTTCATGTCACAGTATGTCCTCTGTTATATGCATCCTCAGCAGGGTTTGATGGGGCTCTGTATGGCATCATTAGCCAAGGCTTCAGTTGATAAACACAGTTGTGTTTGTGGGAAGAAAATAACACATATGCTGCCCTCTTGCTTAATGTTGACAGGTGTGGAGTCAGATTATATCATACCCATGGTCTTGTACTTACCAAGTATTAGTTCCAAAGGTATTTCACCATGTTGAAAAGCAGCCCTCAGACCACTCCATTCATACTGCTGCATCATGGACACTACCATGATATTCGTAATGAAGCCATCTGATGAGCACACCAGCTGACAACAGAGTGATGGCCATCACTTTCTTTTTATGTACAGTTTTGCATCAGGTACAGTGGGGATTTTAATTAGAATGTGGGTGCAGTCTGTTGCACCGAGGACATGGCAGAACTTGGCTATGGCACAGAACTATTGGATGGCATTCCATGACTGTTGCTGGGAAGTGGATGTAATCATCCACCCTGATGCACACTGCTGCCAGAAAATGAAAGAGGATGCAACTGGAAGCTGTCTGGGACACTCTTATGGCATATCCCATATGCTATTGAAATGTCCCAGAGGCCAGTATACCTAGACTCAGGCAAACCTTTGTTTTTAGAAGTAGTGGACTACCTCACAGAGTAAGTGCATACTTGTGTGGGGCGCACATCTTACACACAGCCTGCACCTGCTCTCTGTCTAATCAGTACCTATTATTTCCTGATCAGAAAGCTGACTTAAATGTAGCCTGGCTTGATGCTTAGCTGGCTGCCTTCTAGGATGCATTTGCATAGTTTCTATGTGGCTTACAGTACCCCAGCCTGCTGTAGTTCATTAAATTTGGTTGCATTTTTTTTTGTAAAGTACTGTTGTAGATTCCGCAGGATTCCATGATAATCAGTTTAATATTGTGGCATATAAATACAGCACATATGGCCTCCACCAGAGTGTTTTCATAAAGTTGTCAACAAAACACTTTGTCACATTTAAGTTGTGTTGAATGCGCACACTGTATTTTGCAATCTTTCAGGCGTGCACAGAGTCTGTAATTATCCTATGCTGAAAAGATAATTACTTAAGTCTTGTTTTAGTGTACTTTATAAATTTGTGTCCTCTGCTGCTTAACTGATGTCTTCTTTCAGTTTGGTGCACTGTCTGCAATTTTCTTTTGGAATCTGGCCCTATGTTATATTATATGGTATTAAATTAATTAGGGAAACAACAATTAATGCACTTATGTCTGCAGTAAACATTTTACCGAGGCAGACAGAGACAGAAAAATATGACTGGCATAAAACATTAACTTCTATTATTGCAGTGGTTGGTAACAGATAAACAAATGTATGATATGATACCCATTCTGGACATAATCTCCTAAACCTTTGGAAAAATTAAAACTGAAAATGCTTCAAACCACTAATAGGATAGGAGCTGCTTCAATGCAAAATGATTGCAAATTTTGTAGATATTTCATATAAAATGTGGTGTAATGCTAAGGAGAAAAGACATGTTGCACTTAAATATATAGCAGGCAAGTAACATAAAATAGTAAAGTCATTATAATTATAGAAATTCATATGTTTTCATAAAGTTAAATGCTAAGTAGATTACTGGATCATTTTTGGAAAAACTACAGTGCAAAGAAATAAAAACAGATGCTTGCTGAGTGTGCTAATTACACTACAGAAAAACCCAAATGCTCACAACTGTGTTTAGTAAGACATGAATGTGTCTTATTAAAAGCCAAACATTTTATTGAGCTAAGAAGAGAAAGCAAAAGAAAGTAAACCGCTGTACTGATACTTTCTCAAACAACATAACAAAACATGAACTCAAGGACCATCAGTCATCCTTAGCAACACATTGCAGAACCACTTCTTCATGAAATACTATTTGGTGTTCCAGTTTATAGCAAATTTTGTACCTGCTTTCATTTATACTGAGAAAAAAGTAACTAGACTAAATCATAGGCTCATAGGAAGTCACTAGGCTAATGGCCCTAGGGCCCTTACAAGCTCTAGCCAAGTTCTACCCTTATTTTCATGATAAGCACCTATTGCCCCTGTCCAAGAGGGACACGGGTGGAACCCCAGGGTGAATTTATGGTTACCCATCCAATCGTCCATATTGTGTTTGAAGAGGGCCAAAGAGTTGCTCTGTTTGACATGAAGTGGGAGCCTGTTCCAAAGGTGTGGTACCCTCTAAGAGACAATTCTGTCCCTCCAGCAGGATCTATTAGTGTCACATACCAGGTTAAGGTCTTTAGAGTGAGCAACCCGTCTACCACTTAACTTGTGGATATGCAGCATTTCCAATAAAGCAGGGTCAGAGACTTACATGCAAGGTAGAGATTGCCTCTGAATAGTCTGTATGAAACAGAATAAGTGACAGTGATTTCAGATGATCCACATAAGACGGATGCTGAAGACCTTGAATTTTCCTTGTGAGGAACCTTTGTGGTATCTCCAATTGCTGCAGATGCTTGGAAAGGTACACACCAAAAGGGGCATTGTACTCAATTATTGGCCTGATGAGGGAAGAGTGCAGGGAGGTTATAACGTATTTTTTTCCTGGAAGCAATGCCCTTACTTATGAGATGAGCAATATAGAATGCCCTTCTTACCATGGTGGAGACATGGTGATCAAAGGTAAGGTTGCTGTCAACCTGTGTGCCCAGGTGTCTCATCACAGAGTACATACATAAGGTGTTGCTATTGATGTGGTAGGTAGCAGGAACATTGCTCTTACCGAAAGTTTGATAATACATTTTTTGCATTGAGTTTAAGGCCATGACTTTGGCACCAATCATTTGTTTGTGTAAGACCCTCTTGTAAGAGATCGTATCACTTTATCGAATGGTTATTCAGCGAATAATCATTTGTCAAACCCCCATTTGCTGAAACCACTCTTCATCGAATGGCAAATTTTAACTGGGGCAAATCAGTGGTTGGTCACCATCTGGAATTGTCCCTTTTCTCCACTGTAGCACAATCTTGGAGACTGTATATTTAGTTAGGGGGGTGGAGGTGCAGCCCCCCCCCCACATTGGGGGATGTGTTTGGCATGCCTCCCCCCCACCTTGGTAGGTTTTAAATTTTATGGGGTTTTTTTTGTTTTTTTACAGTGGCTTGGTTGGCCAACCACTGATTTGTCCTACTTATAATTTGCCATTTGATGAAGAGCGGTTTCAAAAAATATGGGTTTGACAAATGACTATTCACTGAATAGCCACTTGATAAAGTGATATACACCCCTTGTATGATGTTGACATCATTTGGAGATTCTATGACCGCTCCCAGTTTGCAGTCATCAGCAAACTTTGACAGCCACAGACCTTTATGAATCAAAAAGTAACTCTGGTTGTAAACATAAATAAATGTGTTTAACAGACTCATTTTCAGTTTGTGATGTGTGTGTGCTTCTCATACAGTTAAGTTTTGGTAAATGAATGAAGTCTCAGAGTAGTAAAAATACAAAGCAGCAGTTTACAGCCTTATACATAAAATGCTTCACAGCTATTTATTCAGGCATTACAACTTACCTATTAACACACCTTTAAAATTAAATAATAAATCAAAGGAGAGTTTCGTATGATATCAGGCATGCTGCAAGAAGCATGTGAGTAACCAGAACTTACTCAGCAAAGTTACATCTTGAGATTCAGACTCATTGATGGTCTTGTCCTTATACCTTAGGGGATTCCTTCACTGTATCACATAAGTAGTTGAAACCAAGAATTTATTGTTTGGCAGCTTTAACCTGCTGGTGAATTTTTCTATCTATATTGTCACAGAGTGAAGTAACACTGACTCCTAGTTTATAGTCATCTACAAACCTGATTAGCTTGAGGTCTTCGTTACTGGTTTGGAGATCAGAAAAATAAATGCCAAAAAAGGGGTCCCAGCATGGAACGGTGTTTGACACCACTGGTCACTTTCATATTCTCTGATGATGCTCCTGTTACTTTCACCATGTGGGGTCTGCCCTTAATCCAATTTGCTATCCATCTTACTACACTGGGATCTATTTGTGAAACATTTAGCTTAATGTTGATGGAAGCATAGGGGATGGTGTCAGATGTTTTGGGAATGTCTAGGTTTGCCACTGTTGACAACCTGTGTTACTCTCACAAGTAAGTTGACAAGATTCATTAAACAAGAGCTACCCTTTACAAAGCCAGACTATGATTTTTAATGTCATAATTTATTTTATTTATTTATTTTTTTATTTATTGACATTTGTTAACCGGGTTTGTCCAACTGGACTTGTGGCCCATTTTCAGTGGAGACCCGAGGAGAAAAGCTCCAGTAGTACATTTTTAAACAAGTACAATTTTAAACAATATTGATATAATAGCAGTTATAGCAAAAGATTCACATGTTGGGTTACATGCATAAAGTTAAAGTTGCATTAAAAAGAAGCTTAGTAACATAATTTTACATTGATATGCATTTTATAAGATCACTTATAATATGTTCTTTATGTAAATATTTTCTAGTAGATGGACAATTTCTATGGAAAGATGAACAGCTGGAAAATCTGTTGTTGTTGTTCCCAAATCTCCCCCTTTTCTTTTTAACATTTTAAAAGATATGACATAGAAAAAACAAAATCTTTCCTGTAGATGCAATATGAAGGATCTGAGGTATTGTGGTTTCAGGCAAATTATCTGATAACAATCAGGCATGCCTGTGTATGAATATGCCTGTCATAGGAGCTCCAGTAATATAGTAATCGAATGATAAGTATGCTTTAATGCCCGAAGGCCTACAGACTCAGCATTTCTGGCCACATACAGCAAATGTTCCCTAAATGCCAATGAACTAAAGGCATAACCAATCTTAAAGGCTGGAGCTCTTGAAGGTAAGCATCCAAAGCCACAGGTACAGCTAGTCTAACAAAATCAGATTTCAGATTCAAACAAAGATAAGGTTTCTTCTAATAAAATCTGTAAAACAGATTAACAGATCTATGATCAGGTAGCTGAGGATGTTGCCAGCTTTTGTTCTGTAAATACTGGAAAGTGAAGAATAAAAGAGGAGCCCTCTCTATGGATAGTCACCAATGGAACTCAGTGAGATGTGAATATACCTATATCAGTTTATTCTGGTCTAACATCTAGTTTTTGTGTGTGTGTGTGTGTGTGTGTGTGTGTGTGTGTGTGTGTGCATGAAAAAGGAGCATGTATTTTTCAGGGTTAGATAGAAAGAAATTGAAATTGAAACTATGTTTGTAGTAAAACAAGAAATCAGCACTCTATCAAAAAGTAAAATGGCAAAAAAAATCCACATAACAATAATATTTACAAAAGCATTAAGTTAAACCTCAGGTGAAATGAGAATAATACATAAAAATGTCAGTTTTATGTAAACATACTCCAGTATAACCTGCTAACTGATACAGTTACCTCCAAGATCACCATAGTCTGTAGAAAGAAATAAACCTCTGAGGTATGGCAATCATGGTGTCCAGAGAAACTTTAGCTTATTAAATAAATATTTTCATTATTTTCCATTAATCACCTTGTCACTCAAAACACTCAATTCACTACAAACCACCTCGTAATATAATTTCTTTAATAAACAGAAACTACCAAGCCACTATATTACCTGAAGAGATGCCCACATATTTAAACACTATATAATTATTTCTGGTAGTAGCCTGTCTACCGTCTTAAAAAAAACAAGAAGAAACAGAATTATATTTTCAATTTAAATATAATACTTTTGAAATATTATTACCTAATGTGTGATGAAACATTAAACCATGTGTTCCACTTACTGGAAACTTTCTAATTGTGTTTAGCAGTTACAGTTTGCAGGGTATATGGGAAGCATTTTGTGATTCATAGAGATTGCAAAGCAAAGTCATTCCATAAACTATAATCATCTTGTCAATGCCCACTCTCAGGGATTATCTCTTATCTCCAGGAGAGAAAAACAGTCTTCAATGTGATGAAGTTATAGGTGCCCATCCAACTGACAAATCTTGCATTAAAGGAAGCATGGGTATTATCACTACATTTTATATAAAGTAGAAGATGATTCCAGAGATTAAGGAAACATTACTAAATATGTCTCTCCAGCATATCCTATTTGTTGATGGAAATTCAAGTATTTAGTTTAAGTGTCTGAGTGTTTGTGACATCATTTACTTAGTAGAAAAGTAAGAATTTAAGGAGGGTTGGGTCTTTAACAGCATAGAATGCTAGGGATATCTTCTAAAAACATTCTAAAACCCCACATACTTACCTCTCATCTGTCCCTATTGCTCAGGGATATCCCTGATTTGGGATCAACATTTATCTCTGTCCCTTCTAATCCCTTCTAAAACTGCACTTTTGGGAGAAAAAGTGATGAATTACAGTTAATAAATAATGACAATGACTAGAGTTACATGCATAGAGTTACATGCATCTTTTACTTCATAAAATGCATGTTAAGTCACAGAATATTATTCTATCAATGTCTCAAATTAAGGGTACTAATATTTTTAAAAGTGCCCTTCATTATTTCTGAATTTTCCCTAAATCTGAATGTAAGTGGATGGGAACTCTGCCCACATAGAGCCAAAACAAACCTCATCAGCAATAAAATGTAAAAAGACAACACTTAAAAAATAGATAGATCACTTTGTGTCACGTATTTCTTAAGGAAAGTACCACAAAGATATTTTAAAGAAACTTCTGTCTACAACCCAAGGTCAAATTAGTGTCCATGCCCAATATGATCTATGCTTGCTAGCTAATCTGTCGATGAAAGTGTTTTACAACATTCAAAGGGAAAGCTGAGTTCCCCTATAATCGTCAGTAAACCAGTAGCCAAGGTAAAAGTGACTGGACTCAACGGTAGAGAAGAAATGTAGATCTTGAGACTGTGAACAGGTTCATGGGGATTTCAAACTTTGCTGTTTCTCAAGAGATGATTTATTTTAGTGATGTTACTATTAATTCCTAAGTGTACTTAATGCTATCTAAAGCAGGCTTATGGTAGGAAACCTGATAGATGCACACTAGATTGAACCTTCCCACAACTTTAAACTGGTTTATTACTTATTGGGCATGTTGAGCTACAAAATTTTAAAATGTTAGTGTCTGGCCAAATAAAACTCTATGGTACTTCTGCTCATGAACATATATGATTCTGACTGATGGGAAGAAAATGAAGGGATTATTCAAGTCTGGGGGCCTGGTCACACTTATTAAGGACACATACACCTGTGGATAAAACCAAGTAAAAAATGAAAGGTGAAATTAATTCATGTTCATGGAGACAGGAAGGAGTCACTCATAAAACATGCAGAAACTCAAACTCGTTTGGGTGAAGTATAACATCATGTAGCTTTGGTACATTATTTAACACATGATGTCATAAGTGGCAAAAACTTCCTTCAGTGCATGGCAGTTTAAAAATTATGAAAGGAGGGGAGATCATAGTTATATTCTCTCTCTCTGGCCTGACTATACCTGTAGTAAGAATGGGAAGGGGCAAAAGCAGCATCCTGACACACTTTTAATAATATATGATTCTGATAAATAGAAAGATGTAGGCAAATGAAGTCCAAAATTAAATAAATTCTAAAGTTGGGCTCAAAGGAATGTAAAATCTGTGTGTTATCAGAAACCTCCTTGCAAAGATAATGAAAGTAGTCGGTCCAGAAACCAACATGGAAGCTCCCATAGTACATGATATGGACCCTTGTTAAATATTTCAGTAATAAAAGATGTCTATGTTGAGACAAATATGCACAGACCCATGTTAATAAACCCACTAATAGGAAAAATGGAACCTGAACAGCTTCCTGTGTTTCTCTCTCTAATATCAAAACAGAGGGCTAGTCAGAAACAGGACTCTCAGCAGCAAATACTTAGAAGATAGAAGTTACTGGGGTAACAACTGTAAGAACCAAAAACAGAAGAAAGTCACTGGCATGAATTGCCTTTTGTAGAAGGAAAAAAAGAAGTACTTATACCTGTATTCATTGGCATACCTTTAAATTAATACCTCTGGAGTTGCAAATTAAAAAAAATAATTAGGAATAAGACTCCAAATTAAGAAAAGTTTTTAAATGCTGATTATACCCACCCAGCAATGTAAAAAATGGCTCTGGGTGACTTTGGGAAAAGAGGATGATAATGATGACTGTTACCTTAGAACTTCTGAAACTGACTTCTATGTTTATGAGGGATGCAGCATAAGTTTAAGAACATATTAGGGACCTCTCTCCAAAATCTGGACGGTTAAGAGGAAATCATCGGTAAAGAGGCCATGCCCTCTACTTAATGTCAGTGTACTGATATAAGTGTTCATTGGGAGATTTGCAGATAAGCAATGAAAATGCTAAGAAAGCAGAATGAGTTCATGACATATTAAGCATGACCAGATAAAACATACCTAGAACAGAAGGAGAAGCAGATGGGCAGGTTGGCACCATCTCCAACTCCTATTTTCAGTTGAAGTATGACTTGATTAATAGGCTAAACAATGCAGATGAAGAAATAATGCTCCAACATCTTTTAGACCTATTAGGATGAATCTGGCACTTAGTCATATTGTGGGGATGCTCAAAGATGGACAAAACCAATGCTAGAATTTTATCTAGGTTTTTATTGGCCAGTAATAATAGAAGACATTGAGAACAACTGTGCATCTTTCCCCGAATGTCAAAAGGATGCATCCACATTTTGAGTTCAGAAGTCTTCTGATACCTATATCTGCTAAAGCAACAGCTAGAGAACTAGTTTCACTTTTCTACAATACGGTAATCTCCAAAGCAATACTAATTGATCGAGACACATTGCTTATGTCCAGAGTAATGCATGAGTGTTGCCAGTGTTAACTTCGCTGTATCACCTCCATAGTGATGGGATAACGATGCGTTTTAACAAAACATTTTGAAGTCTATGCTAAACAAAAATAGAGCACAAAATTATAAGTACTGGGATCGGCCACTCCACTACCTCCCTTTTGCTGTCAAAAGATGCTCAAAACTTCAACAACGTTTACCCCATTTGCATTACTGCATGGGAGGCATGCAAACTTACAAGACAGGTTAAAGTTGTTATGCTAAAACTTAAGGAACATATGCAAAGGCATATGCAAATCAGGTTAAAAATTATCTCAGAACATATAGAACCTTAAACCTTGACACAGACTTACAGACAAAAAAGTACGCACTGAGGACAGATTCATCACCCAGAGACTCCTCTCATGTGGGGAACAAAAATCCAGAAAAGAGGCAGAGTGAGGCTCTGGCCTTCTTTCTGAGCCCTTTTTCCAATGGAAATTGGATTGCAGATATAGAGATGGGATTACTTCAGTGTCAGTGTCACTGCTTGAGGCACAGCAAAATGAGGCATAGTTTTTTTTTCAGAGCAAACTAAAGGGGTGAAAGCATAATAACTATGGGGGCTAGGCTTATAAATGCCCTTGGGCAGATAGCCTAGTATGAACCTATGAACCTATGAACCTATGAACATAAGCAAAGGGCACAGGTTATATAAGTATGTCAGATTCAGGGAACAGAGGAACAAGTGCTAGTGTTAGCTGCCTCTGCTGTAAATAAATTTCTAGTAATTTCTTCTACCCTTCAAACTGGTAAAGAGAATTAACAATGTGAACTAACAAAATAAGACAGATTGGAACAAAACAAATGAAGCAGATGTATCACATAAATATGTTAAAACCATAGAGTGGCAGTGAAGCTCCTAAAGTCAGCTTGGGAGTTGAGACAGATACAAACAGTAAGCTATCAAGCAATTCCATCCATGCTTTTCTAACAGACAAAACTGTCTAAAGTTCAGAAACAAGTAGTGAAAAGTTTTTACTAATGAATAAAGAGATTCAGCATCATACTGAAACTGTGCAGGGGAAGAAATACCAGAGTCTTAAAGAAAAGCAATAAGCGAAGTACTGGGAAAGATGCTAAAAGTTGGGAGTTACTGAGGAGTCCCAAAGAAAATAGAACAGTGTGATTGTGTCACCCTGTAAACCGGATGGCTCTTTAAGACTGTTTATTTATGAAAAGTTAATAATATGTCTAAATTTCACACATATCCAATGCCCAGAATGGTTGAGCTAATTGTGAAGCTAGGCAGAGCAAGCTTTTGACAACACTAGATTTAAATGAGGGACAATGACACATTCCATTTATCAGTGGAGCCAAAAAGAAGAGAACAGTCTCCAACCTCAAGGTATTCTATGGACTTGACAGAAATCCTGATGCATTTCAAAGGATCATGGATAAAGGTCTTCGACCTCATGCCAAGTAGTCAGTTCAGTATCTTGATGGACTAGCAATTTGCACAGAGTCATGGGAGTCACATTTATGCAAAGTACAAGCTGAGCTAGAATTTGTAGTGTTATGAAAAGTAAGATTTGTATAACACAAGACAACTAGTCCGGATTTGAGTGTGAAAGGGACAATTAGACTCCAAAAACACAAAACAAAAGCTGGTTTAAAATTTTTGTAATCAGCTTTGTTACTATAACCTTTCCTCCGGCAGACCTTACAAAACGTAAGGTAGATTATACCAGCAGATCAGTCTTTCAAGAAAATGAAAACTGTTTTGTGTTCAGAGCCAGATTTACTCACCTCTGATTTTGATATTTATCATGTACATCAATGCATTTTAAATATATACTCAGCTATTTACTAAGAATGTCTGATTATTAAGTGGGTATTAACATCTCTGCAATATTATTTATTGGCATGTAGCCTTGGGTGTCCAATCACACACCCCTAAAGTGGTTATACAAACAAAGGGATGCCAATACCAAGATATGTAGGTGGGGGTTGGTGCTACAATCCTTCATTTGACGGTCAGACACAGGCCTGGCAACAAACAAATGAATACAAATGGGTTATCTTAGTGCCGTAAATCATGCCAGTCATTGGAGTAATATGATTTCTATGCTTAGACGCACCATTGTGGCATAACAGCTAGTTCAAAGATCAGAGCACTGATGAGCTGTCTTGATGAGTGATCACATATTATGGTATGAGTTGGTAATATATATATATATATATATATATATATATATATATATATATATATATATGGATATAAATATATCTACACACCATATGCTACAGTAAAAATCCCTAACAAGAGAACTTAATGCGAATTCTCTGTGGGGTGTTATTAAAAGCAAGGTATATAACCCAAAATGGTAGACATATGGATCTCACGGAGAGGTAGTTTTGTAACCAGGAGTGGAGACTTGTACAGAATCTTGACCAGAGATCTTGACCAGAATAATCTGTAAATACCAGCAGCCTATCTGTGGATGTATCTAAGGAATACCAATAGCTTCCTGTGGATCTGCCTAAGGAATATGGGCCTATACTGTAGATACTCAGAAAGTGCCAGTGGTCTGCTTGTTGATGCAACAGGAATTATAGGGTTGATTGAATTAACCTACAGTAACAAGTCTGTACTAAACAGAGTATGCACTATAAAAAGAGTTACAATTTTGCTGCCATCAGTTTCAATGTAGGCATCACTGAGATATTCTTGTCTGGGATGTCAAATTTAAACTAAATTCAGCTTCCTGGTAAACAACTTCAGTTCACAAAAAGCATCAACCAAAACAAATCCATGTGTAGAAAGAAATCCAAAAACCTTTCTCAAGCAACAGAAAATGGGAAAAACAAATGTTGTAGATGTAGTGATTGCAAAGACATTTTAGTATAAAGAAACCATCGTCACCCTAAATAATGGGGATTGTCTAACACAAAGGATGGTTTAGCATAAGTATGACATTAAAAACCAAAATATTATCAATACCCTATACAAACACACTTTAAAATGTACAAACTGTACTAGGTTTAAGCTTGGCATTCTAGACAAGAAAGAGGTGGATTTGAGGGGTGGCAATTGGGAGGCACAACTTGAATATAGATATTCTGGCACTTTAAGCTCATCATAACAAACAGCCCAGGAATAAATAACAATATCTCAATAATGCCTATATTGAAACTTAGGGCAACTAATTTGTAACTCTATTTGCAATAGTACTTTTGAATAATAATAAAAAAATCAAGTTGTTATTGAGATGTGTATATATATATATATATATATTTAAAGTTAAGGTTTTAGCAATATATTGAATTTAAATAAAGGTGTTTAAGGCAGTTAATGATCCTTAGTATTTTTAACATTTACTGTGTGTATAACTTTAGGTAATCTCATTTAAAAAAACAAGATTGGTTAAATATTACTGAATTAATTGCTAAATGTTTACTGGATGATTTCTGTGACTATAAAAGTGAGTTGTTCTTTTGTGGTTTTGTTATTATGTTCTGAAGAAGTCCGATTGGATGAAAATGCCTTACTCTGTATTTTGGTGTTAAACAACTTTGTACTTGGTGTTGAATCATCTATTAATAGTTTGTGAGCATTCAATGAGGTTGCGTTGTTGTGCGCAGTTCATTTTTTAATTTCTACAGTTTCAGTGCTACATGACTGCATTTTTATATTTTTTGACTTTTGTTTGCATGTATCTCATGGGCCTCTATCACAAGAGGGTTAAGGTATCATACATTGAAAACTCTCCCCGGGATTCACGAAGCTTGCGCCAGGTGTAGGCGTAGCGTTGGCATTCCAACACCAAATATGGCCGGCGAGCAATCCAGGTACGAGCTGTTTCCACGTGCACTACCTGCGTATGCTACGCCAACACGGCTCCCAGCACCTGTATGCTAATTACCCCATTTGCAGCAGTGTAGCATGCAAATGAAGGTATTCAGTGATCCAGGAAGTGGTGCAGGCGTAGTGTAAGCATGCAGAAATGTAAACCGTAAAAAATGGTTTACATTTTTGCAAACATAAAATCGGAGCCATGACAGCTGGCCAAACACATGTATTATATTGTTAATATATGCCAATGGCTAAATATATACCATTGGCATAAAAAAATGTACAAAATATAAAAATAACATTTAATTTTTTTTTGCACTATCGCGAAGTTTAAGCGTAGGGCAGTGGTGCACAAACAGGTTTGCAAGGAAAACAGAAAAATATAGAATAAAACTGCAATGTAACACATATCATGATTTCCCCATAATAGTCAGTGGCAGGCATGTTACAACACACCATGGTGCAAGGGTTGTTAAGGGGCTGTGTCAGTGTTATGGCGGTATCTAGGAATTAGTAGGTAATCTCATGCAAATGAGAGGAGTTATAGTGAATCACAGATTCCCCGCTGGTGTAAGGATGCACCTCACAGTGTAGCATTGTAACACCAAGATGTGCCCATGAGATAAAGATGACATCAAGAGAGGGGTGTGTCACCTTTGCTGTAAGCACATTGGAGCATTGCTAATCCAGTTTGCCCGTAGCTAAGCAAAGCTGCAGGAAAGGGGTATGTTGAACTGGCTTTAGCTTTGCTTAGCAGAGAGCACACAAGGTAATCGAGTATGCATGTGAACGGAGATTAAAACTCGCTTCAACTCAGTAAACGGGTATGAGCAGCGCGCACTGGAGCTGAAACAGGAAGGATATAGGAAAAAAATAAGGAAATGCCGCAGCAGGGAAATTGGAGTACAAATGACTAATTTACACCTAGGAGCCTACAGTGGGCTATTGACAACAGCTAACAAGGCTGCAAGCAGCTACCTGCAGAACAGGAAACGGAGGGGCTGTACTGCAAAGAAAACAGTAAAGTGTCACAGCAGAACAAAGCAGAATTGCATTATATCAGCTACAAAACACATTTTGCAAGACATGACTGGGTAGGGAAAGTACAAAACAAGACAGTTGGCAGGTGGATGCATGCCTGACAAAGGGAGGGGATCCAGGTTTAAACGTGAATTAAAGGGCAACAGATTAATCAAGGCAGGCAAGCATAACGCCACACTACAGGCCCCTCACTTGCAGTACTCACTGTAAAACCCATGATTAAGATACCCTGCAGCTGGAATTGCTCATACACAGCCAATGACATCAGCAGCATCCATAGCACAATAGTATAAAGTGTGAAAGCACCTCACACACATTTGTGTATTCCCATACACTCTGCACCACTGGTGTATACATACAGGGAACATTTAATATGTACATGTTAGGGGTTGCCATAGCTTTGATCCACCAGCATGTGTTGGAGACTGAAGGTGGTGTGGAGGATGATGCTGACAACAACCTCAGGCACCAGAGGAGGAGAAGAGTGTTCAGACCCAGGGTAATCTGCCAGGGGCTACATGATCTGGAGGTAGTAGAGCATTATAGGGTGGACAGGGACACCCTACAGCAACTTGTGGAGCTGTGCCGGCCACACCTCAGAGCCAGAACAAACAGAGGGGAACCCATCCCAGTGGATACGAAGGTATGTGTAAGCCTGGGAATACTAGTCACAGGTACCTTTCAAAGGCCAACTCGGGATATCATGGGGATCTTACAGGCATCAGCATCCAGGGTACTTCAGTTCATGGATGCCATGTTACCACATGCCAATGAGCACATATACTTCCCCCGAATGCAGGAGGAGTTGGCCAGCAATATACGTCAGTTGAAATATAGAGCAAGTGTGATTTAATTTCATCATAACTTTATTATACATTTTTCTATGTATTTTTATATCTTCATTTGTTTGCAATTTAACAACATTTTTATGTATGAATGCACTCATTGGTTGCCAACAATTAGTGCTACACTATTTTACTAATTAATATTTATTAATCAAGTAATTAATCAATTAGTCTGTAGGTTTAGTGGGTGTATATACATGTGATTGTTTTTACTGTGATTTATGACTCTGATGAAACCAGGTTGCTGGTGAAAGCGCTCAGTCTTTGCATCTGTTGGAATAAATTTTATATCTTCAGTGCCTTGGTGCTCGTGCCTTCCTTGCTTACACTGTGGTGGAGTTTCTACGATAATTTTGAGTTCGGATCCTAATTTTGGAATTCCTTTGTGTTTTGGGCATTGTTGTTATCTCGACCTGGTGTTTTGTTCGTGGAGGTGTTGAGTACTGGGACATGGAAGGTATATTACAAGAACTAACTACCGTTTTGGGCAAATTGGTTAAAGTTTACAGTGATGTGCAGCGAGGTAATGGAAACGAAGTGGACAACAGTCCCACAGATTCGCAAATGCAATTATACACCTTGCATTCACCAATTTCTATCACCCCGGGGCAGAGGGTGATTAATCCCACTACCTACAGTGGAGTAGTTAGCAACAAAGGTTCAAACCAAGTTACAGGAGATTCGGTGGAACCAGTGCCGTCTACATCGTTGACTGACACAGTTCAGGTACATGAATTGACTTCCTGGTTTGAGACGCCGGCTTTTGACGTGGGGCTGGAAGCACTAGGAAGAAACAACGGTTGTAGTAATGGCAAGGGGGTATATTTTCCTACACTTAAAGAACAAATTTTTAAGTACGAGAAGCTCTGTAAGAAATATAGGGCTATGCAGCTCGACAACTTGTTTTTGAGGAAATCTAAGGAGCTGAAACAAATACCTAGGGGTCTGCGTGTATGGAAAATGCCCATGGGTGTCGACTTGGACTCCGATGCCTTTGATGAGCTAGTGCTATTGTTTGAAAAAACAGGTATGGAGTTACTAGACATTATCATCCGTAACAATGACATTAAATTGGTCAACATTCGGGAAGAAATTAATAGACTACATGTTAGTATAACATCGGACTTGTTATTTTTTGAATATAAAAGCAATTTTGAAAAGGTTATTAAAAACATTGAAGCCTTTGTTGTTAAAAATAGGATGGTCAAACATAAGAAATTGGCTAGGGACACAGCGGAATATGTGAATAAGGTAGCCTACCCTCCGGGTAGGAAAAGTAATAATTTGAGGGTAGACACGGTTGAGAATCAAATCTCTGATGACACACCGGTCGCTCATTTGGAGTCAATTCCAGACAAGGACGATTTTTTTTAGATGCTCAAGTTTATCCGCGCAGGTCGGAGAGGCTTCTAAACAGGAGGCTGCAAGCAAGAAATGCTCCTTACTTTTATCCAGCGATGAGGGGAACAAATCGCCGTTGATGATATCCAGCAATGAACTGAATGTTGATTTTAATGTTTATTTCAACCTTGGATTTGAAATGTTGTACGGGGGGGATGATACTGTTCATGTGAGTAATGTTAGTATGTGCACCTCAGAAGGTGTTTTTCAAAGTGGAAACACATTATCAAGCAATGAGCAAACAGTATGTAGCAATAACCTTGTTGTTAACTATGAACAAGCTTTGTTAGATGTTAAATTGAATCCTTGTAACAACACTTGTGACATAAATTATTTGTGTCCTATATTAGCTGAAGGTAACGACATGATTAATTTAAATCAGAATTTAATTGTTGAGAGTGTTCATGAAAATAGTTTGATGATGGATGGAAGATTAAATATCAATGAGATCGAGGTGGAAGTGTCCATTAATGAGAATTGTGACACAACACCTGCTTTGAGGCATGAAATCCTTAAAAATAGGGGTTCTACCATCTATAACTACACCGATTTGGACATCAGTCAAACCCATTTTGAGTTGTTTAGCAAAGGCATTAGTTTTGTCCCAAATTTTAGATTGGACATTGCACAGGTGTTAATAAATTTGAAACTCTACACGAGGAAACTTAATCTCCAGTTGTATTTTTCGGCTTTTGGACCTGGGGTAGGGGTCCTCAGTGAAAATCCTGGTACAGCTAAATTAAAAAGAAAGAGTATATTTATGCCCCCCCCCAATGCTGAAATAAGTATGTTTGAGCAGTTAGTTGAACATGATTTTAGGAGAATATGCTCTCAAAGATGTCAACTTGATGATAATTTATCAGAAGGGGAAAGAAGGGTCCTACATGAGTTAGCAACAACAAATCAATATAGATGTATGCGTCCTGATAAAGGAGGGGGCATGGTCATCATGAGTAGAATAGATTACAGTGGACACATTATGGAGTTGCTAGGTGATGAATGCACTTATAGTAGAGTTTCAATACACGAGGTCAACAGGGCATATACTAAGATCGACATGTTTTTATTAGATGCATTATACCAGGGGTCAATTAGTGAAAGTGAATTTGACTACCTTTCTGTCAAATTTCCAAAAATGCCTAAGCTATTTGAGATACCTAAGGTCCATAAAGGAACTGACCATTTATAATTTAGGCCAATAGTATCAGCCAAAGGGTCTAAGACTGAACCTTTAGCATCTTTTGTTGACCATTTGTGTAGAAAAGCCCTCACAGATGCTCCACATATTCTTAAAGATTCTTGGCACTGTTTGGAGAGGCTTAGGGAAATTCATTGTGTAGATGTTGATACATTTGGTTTTTTAACTATTGATGTCACAAATCCTTTTTCGGTGATCCCGCATAAGGAGGGCTTAGAATTGTTTTATAGTAGTTTGTTGGATAGTCCCAGTTTTAACAATGAAAGAATAGATATTTGTCATGAATTTATGGAACTTATATTGAACAATAATTATGTTCTTTCTGAAGGTGAAATATTCCAACAAATAAAGGGTGTGGTGATGGGGGCTCGATGTGCCCCTGTCTATGCCAACCTGGTACTTTTGGCATGGGAAAGACTTTATATCTTTGTATCTAGTTTCAAGGACAATATCTTGATGTACAGTAGATTTTTAGATGACTTATTAATTCTGTGGAAGGGAGATGAGGACAGTGTGGTAGAGTTTATGTCCTATATCAATGGTACTACTAAGTTTCTTAGGTTCACCTATTCTTGGAACACGATGGCTACAAACTATTTGGACATCTCTATATTTAAAATGGATGGGAGTTTAGTTAGTAATATTTATAGGAAACCCAGCTACTCCAATTCTATGTTACACTATAAGAGTTGCCATCCTTTTCATCAAAGAAAAGGAGTGGTAAAAGGACAGATGGTCCGTATGTCCAGACTTGTTAGTAATGATGAGATCTTTAAAAAGGAAATGTATAAATTGATTGGGATGTTCCTTGAGAGAGGCTATCCTTTAGCATTACTGCTTAAAATTAAGAAAGAAATTTATAAGAAAAGAAAAACTATATACATTCCGATATTAAAAAGTAATAGTAATATGACATCTTTGGTTAGTTGGGATAGTGGTACTAACACACAGATGGGAGGGCCTAAGTTTGTATTAAAATACAATGATAAAGCTACTGAGGTGTGCACTAGTCTAAAGAGTATATGGGAGTATTGTCTATGTAGGCAAACCAAAAGGTCTTTGGGTAATAGCCCTAACATTGTTTTTGGTAGGGGTAACAACGTGAAAAATATTCTTGAAAAGGAAAACAAAAGGTACATAAGGTCTCGTATGAGTAAATGTGGTACATGTACAGGATGTAGATTTATTGCAGTGGGATCCTATATATGTGGTGTTGGTTATAGGCGTACAATTGCAAGTCCGGGGTTATGTAACTGAGGAACTGTGTATACATTGCGTCATGCATGTCATGTGAAGCTTTTTATATTGGCATGACTACCCGAAGACTGAAAGATAGAATTGGGGAGCACAACAGTTCCATAAAAAGGAAGGATGAACATAATGCTTTATATTTGCACACCAAAAACATGCGACAATTTTAATAAATTTTTATTTTTTATTATAGACAGGGTGATGCCTTACACAAACTGTGATATTAATAACAAGGTTGCGTTACTTGAAATGGAATGGCAGATTAGATTAAACGCTACGAGGCATCCAGGCCTAAATGAACACATCTCTTTAAAACCTCAGTTGAAATATAGAGCAAGTGTGATTTAATTTCATCATAACTTTATTATACATTTTTCTATGTATTTTTATATCTTCATTTGTTTGCAATTTAACAATATTTTTATGTATGAATGCACTCATTGGTTGCCAACAATTAGTGCTACACTATTTTACTAATTAATATTTATTAATCAAGTAATTAATCAATTAGTCTGTAGGTTTAGTGGGTGTATATATATGTGATTGTTTTACTGTGAGTTATGACTCTGATGAAACCAGGTTGCTGGTGAAAGCGCTCAGTCTTTGCATCTGTTGGAATAAAGTTTATATCTTCAGTGCCTTGGTGCTCGTGCCTTCCTTGCTTACACTGTGGTGGAGTTTCTATGATAATTTTGAGTTCGGATCCTAATTTTGGAATTCATTTGTGTTTTGGACTAATTTACACCTAGGAGCCTACAGTGGGCCATTGACAACAGCTAACAAGGCTGCAAGCAGCTACCTGCAGAACAGGAAACGGAGGGGCTGTACTGCAAAGAAAACAGTAAAGTTTCACAGCAGAACAAAGCAGAATTGCATTATATCAGCGACAAAACACATTTTGCAAGACATGACTGGGTAGGGAAAGTACAAAACAAGACAGTTGGCAGGTGGATGCATGCCTGACAATGGGAGGGGATCCAGGTTTAAACGTGAATTAAAGGGCAACAGATTAATCAAGGCAGGCAAGCATAACTCCACATACAGGCCCCACACTTGCAGTACTCACTGTAAAACCCATAATTAAGATACCCTGCAGCTGGAATTGCTCATACACAGCCAATGACATCAGCAGCATCCATAGCCCAATAGTATAAAGTGTGAAACCACCTCATACACATTTGTGTATTCCCATACACTCTGCACCACTGGTGTATACATACAGGGAACTTTTAATATGTACATGTTAGGGGTTGCCATAGCTTTGATCCACCAGCATGTGTTGGAGACTGAAGGTGGTGTGGAGGATGATGCTGACAACAACCTCAGGCACCAGAGGAGGAGAAGAGTGTTCAGACCCAGGGTAATCTGCCAGGGGCTACATGATCTGGAGGTAGTAGAGCATTATAGGGTGGACAGGGACACCCTACAGCAACTTGTGGAGCTGTGCCGGCCACACCTCAGAGCCAGAACAAACAGAGAGGAACCCATCCCAGTGGATACGAAGGTATGTGTAAGCCTGGGAATACTAGTCACAGGTACCTTTCAAAGGCCAACTCGGGATATCATGGGGATCTTACAGGCATCAGCATCCAGGGTACTTCAGTTCTTGGATGCCATGTTACCACATGCCAATGAGCACATATACTTCCCCCGAAAGCAGGAGGAGTTGGCCAGCAATATACGTCTCTTCCACTGTGTGGCAGAATATCCAGAGGTACTGGCTGCAAAAGACTGCACACATATACACATCAAGTCACCACCCAGTGAGCAGGGAAGGCACTACATAATCCGCAAGGGATATCCCTCCATCAACTGCCAGGTCATGTGCAATGCCCAGGGCATTAACATGGATGTGTGTGCTGGCAGCCCTGAAAGCTATCACGACTCCCACATATGGCATGCCTCACAGCTGTATCAGGTATTTGCCAGGGGGGACATCCCATATGGCCACCTGGTGGGGGATGCTGGCTATGCACTGGAACCGTGGATGATGACTCCCATCAGAAATGCAGACACACCCACGCAAGAATGCCATAATGAGGCACATGCACAAACCAGAATCATCATAGAGCATGTGTTTGAGATGCTTAAATCATGGTTCCATTGCTTGGACATATCTGCTGGAGCCTTGCAGTACTCTCCAGGCACATGTGCCCACATCGTCATAGTATGTGCCATGCTACACAATATGATCCTGAGGAAACAGCTGCAGCAGGGACAGACTGGTGAAGGCTCTCACAGCCCACCACCATTGCCAAGGGCCCCACGGGCACAGAGGTACTCAGACCACGAACACCCTGAGCCAGCCCCAGTAGGCAGACGGAGGTGTGCCCAGTATGCCTATGCCTTGGCAAGGAGGGAACGTATAGCACATGCAATGACAGTTTAGGCACCTAGGAACTGACACCTTTCTCCACCTGCACACACAGTACAAATGGATGGCACACACACAAGACTACCTGTAAATTGTCATGTATAGGCAGTCTACTGTGTGCATCCAACATAGGCAGCCCTCAACTATTGCACACACAACTGCTATTGGCACAAGGTAAGTCAACACCTGAACAGTAAATTAAGCTATTAGCATGTGCTGATACTGTATGTATAGGTTCATAGGTTCATAGATAGGTACTTGGCTAACTGCCCGAGGGCATTCATAAGCCTAGACAAAACGTGTCAGCTTTTGCCACCCCATTGATTAATTAACTGTCCCTCTGTGGAGCAGTCAATGGAGAGATCCCAGGGGTGTATCTACTGTTTCACATCCACGCTTCAAGGTTTCTCTTGAAGAGTGTTAGTGAGGGGCTCTGTATAATGTAATTAGGGATGTTGTTCCAAAACATGGGGAATTTCTGTGACAGGAATCTGTCCTTCCAGCATGTTCTAGTTATTGTTGTGGCAAAGTTTAGCTCATTACAGTGTGTGGCTCACTGTGACAATGATTCCCATAGGTGCAGCATATCCATTAAGCCTGAGTTGGACATGGCTTTGTTGGCCAGCAGAGATCATCTCTGAGTAAACGAGATGCCACTGAGGAAAGCAGGAGTTTATTCAGTCTGGCTGTATAGGACATATGTTTGAGGCCAGTAATCCTCTTGGAGAGGTACGTTTGTGGTCCTTCCAGCTGTTGGAAGTGTCTTCTGAGGTACATCCCAAATGGGTTATTATACTCTATGATGGGACTGATGAGTGATGAGTTAAGGGGCACTATAACCTCAGTATGTCTACATGCGAACCCTTTAGTAATAAGATGTCCTACATAGAAGGATGACCTAACTACTTTGGAGATATGATTGTCAAAGGAGAGATTACTATCTACCTTAGTCCTCAGATCCACTATTACCTCATCTGTATTAAGGTGGCTGCCACTTATGTATTAATATGTAGGTGTTTAGTTTTTCCCAAATGGAATGACCATGCAGTTTGTGGCACTTAGCTTGAGGCCATGACTTTGACACCCTGTGTCTCTCTCTGTGAGGCCCTTTGAAGGATGTCTGTGTCAGCTGGACTGTCAATTATGGCTCCCAGTTTGCAGTCATTGCCAAACATGGTCTGTCGTAGTCCACGTGTGTTTGTCTGTACCTCTGAGAAGTATATGCCAAACAGTAGGGGTCCCAGGGCTGAGTCCTGTAGGACACCAGTTGTGACTGGTTAAGAGTTGGACCTGGAGGCTGCTAGTCTTGCCATGTGGGTTCTATGTGTAAGCCTATTGGCAACACATCCTTTGATGTATGGGTTTATGTACAGGCTAGTATCAATAATACCCAAGGGGGAATGGTGTGAAAAGCCTTGCGAGGTCCAGGTAGTATGTGTGAACCACCTCTCCCCTCATCTAACACCTTGGTGACTGTCTGTAAGACGTCAAACAGGTTCAGTAGACATCATATGCACTCAGCCAAGCTGACCTGGGTTGGTTAAAGTGTTTGGAGGTTACCAATGTCTTTGTTAATGAATGCCATGAGCATGCGCTCCATAGCTTCACAGACCAGGCTAGTCAGGCTTATGGGGTGGTAGTTACCATGGTCAGTTGTGTTTCCACCTTGGTGGAGTGGAATAACCGTTGCTATGTGCCATTGTATGGGCATGTAGCCTGTGTAGAGGCTGAGGTTGAAAAGCTTAATTAGGTGGGGGGTTAGTTCATCTTGTAGTGTTTGCAATTGCAGTCTGGGACACCATCTGCCTCCATTGATGCTGAGTTTTGCCATTTGAGAGGGCTACTTCCACCTGTGTGTCTCTGATATCTGGGATACTGTACTCTTTGGGTATTGTTGTGGGCTTTTTAGGGAGTGAAGTTTGCACTGAATGTATCTGCAAGGATGTTGGCGATATCAGTAGGTTCAGTATATTTTGTGCTATATTGCACCGGCACAGTTCAAATCTGTGTGTTACCACTTAGATCCTTGACAAAGCCAAAGAAGGCTTTGTGGTTATCTCTTGAATCCTTGCCTATTTTGCTGTTGAAGTTAGCCTTGGACGATTTCATGAGGGACCTAAGTTTCTTACTAATACTGGTCACGGATGTCTGCCCTTCTTAAGATTTGCTGTTTTTCTGGACTATTGTCCTACTTCAGTTGTATAGCCTGTTTATTGCAGGGGTCCACCAGACTGGTGTCCTTGTCTTGGAGGAGTGAGTCTTGATTTACCAGTGATGGCACGATCCATACATCCTTGTAGTTGCTTATAGAGTGCATTTGTAAATCTTTCTGTATCTTGAGCAGTGTTTTCCCTTAGCGTGGGGGCTGTGAAACCTCCCACCTCTCTCTTTAGTAGTGTGAAGTTATCTGTAGGAAAGGTTTTCACTGTGGTTTCCTTGGGTGGGGGAGATGGTTGGGTGTGGAAATCATCAGTGAACAGTTCATGGTCAGATCTAACCAGTGACCGGTTTGCCTCTGCTGTGGTGCACCTGTCGCCAATGTTGGCAATTACCACTTCTAGTATGTTTACACCTCTCATTAGGGAGTTTACCATCTGATACAGGGCATTTAAGATGATAAATTCCAGGAAGCGCTGGGCCTGGAAGTGAATACTTGAGAAAGTTTCCCAGTTAATGGTAGGGTAGTACAAATAAACCAATACCATAGTGTTCGGTAGGACTGTTATGTTTTCCACTGTCTCCAGGTAGGTGGAGTGGTGGTCCTGGCTCATGTAGGGTGATCTGTAGCAGGCCACAATTTGCATTGCAGTTGTGGCTGATGTTAGCTGCACATGGATGATCTCAGAGGTATCAT
Source organism: Protopterus annectens (assembly GCF_019279795.1). Lineage (NCBI taxonomy): Eukaryota > Metazoa > Chordata > Ceratodontiformes > Protopteridae > Protopterus > Protopterus annectens. The sequence goes on along the minus strand of NC_056725.1, from coordinate 1,517,398,952 downwards.
GCTGCCCCACTAACCTGGAGGTGTAGGTGTCCCTGATGAATATGAATACACTCCTTCCATGTCTGTGTCAGTCCATGTTCTGTGGCCGAAATGTGTGGTATAGGTTGTAGTCCGGTAGTGCTTTTGTGCTCTCAGGAGCCTTAAAACAGGTTTCAGTTACTGCACAGATGTTGATGTTGTCCATACTGAGGAGTGCTGTGAGTGCATGCATTTTGTGATTACAACTCCTGGCGTTGAGTAGCATAACCCTCATTGATTTTGCTATTGTGCTGTTACAGAGGTGGGATTCACCTTTGAGCCTTGCCTAAAAAAGGCACCATGGGGGCACCAAGAGCCTTGGCCAGTATTCAAAAGCCTAAGGCTGGCACATGCAAGCTGGTATGGTATTGTTGCATGCATGTTTCCCATCTGTGATTGTTTCTCATCTTTCCTGTAGGCAACCTACTGGTAAGCAGTAGAGAGCCGTAAACTGATACAAGTCTTCTAGCTTCCAAGATAGGCTTTTGGAGTGATTAAGTATCAGTGTTCTGTATTTTCTTGCTGTACTTAACTGTTTTCTGACTACATGATGATTTCTCACTGTATATTGTGATCTGAAATCTCTGTTTATTCACATATTATTTCTGTGATGGCCTGTCCTTTAGAGGTTCACAGATAGTTAGTAGGCTATCTGCCCAAAGGCATTTAGAAGCATAGCTACAGTGTGTTGGCTTTCTCCGCACCACTGATGAAGTAAATGAGCCTCTGTCAAGCATAGCCAATGAAGTGATTCCAGGCAGAGTTGCCAGAAGCTGTTGAAGACTGGGGTGGTGGAGGGTGATAGGAGCACTTAGTGATCTAAAAAGGGGCATGTTAACGTGAAAATTCATCACCAGTCAATTTCCTCAACAGGATTTGCAGCTATAAAACTAGAGGAGCTCCCCCTCCCCCTGGCTGTATGGTTCTGGGACACATGATCCCAGGGGTGTATATTCTGTTACCCATTCACACATCAGGGTTTCTCTTGAAGTGCGTCAGTGAGGGGCTATGCCTAATGTAGTTAGGAGTTTAATTTATAGTCTCTCATTTCATTTGTTATGTTTTTATTTCAAGAGTAAGTGAAGCTCAGTGGGTTTGGGTGCCTCTGCCCTTTGCTTAGCCTAGTATAGTGTAATGGTTACAGCATTTGCATAGTATCTGTGAATTTGTGGTCCAGATCCCAATAAAGTCAGAGATGTTTTTCATGTTAAAAAGTATACCTTAACCACAGCTTGCATATTTAGGTAGTAATCTTCAGTATAATAAACATTTGAAACACCAAACCCATGTGTGCCGGAGAGTAAAGTCAACAGAGATGGTAATGTTATGTAAGCACATAGTGAGATGTTACTTCACTGAAATATACATATCCTGAGTAGTTAGCAGATGTGGCCGTGTTAGCGCGCACAGGTTATACCTTCTTAAATTTCGTTTAACTGCTGTTTTAATGTCACACAAACACTTGTAAACATGCTTACAACTGCTTAAATGAGCCTTAATCTGGAGTAAAAAACATTTTTAAAGCATTGCAGGTCTTGAACCCTGGACCATGCACACCATAGTGATGGGACTTACCACTAAGCCATCTGAGCTGCATACATGTTTTGTGTTTTTTAAACTACACCTTTTATTATAGGCATTCCACAGTACTGATCACAAATGGGACAGTCACTTTGTATACATATGTACAGTACATTGTAATGTACTGTAGTTTGTGAATCAACATATACAAGTCTACATATGTATAACTGTTAAAAATTAATACTCTCTCTCTCTCTATATATATATATATATATATATATATATGCATGTCAGTGACATATATATATATATATATATATATATATATATATATATATATATATACAGTTGCATCTATAGACATATATATATATATATATATATATATATATATATATATAAACTATGAACACACTTTGTGACACAGAAGCAATCAAAAGGAATTGAAGTGTACACAAAATACATGCAGCTCTGGTATTATTACTCTTAATATTAACTTAATTCACCATAGAAGGGATGGTTGTTGTGTGTGTGGAGTTTGGGTTGGGAGGAGGAAGATGGGTAATGAAATTAAGCATTAAGGAGAGCCTGGGTTGGATATTCAATAAGTGAACTGGAGGTGTATATATGGAGTATGGAGACAATGAAAAAAGGACAAAAAACAAGAACCATTCTCATCCCTAATGCACCCTGTCAGGTCACATTGCAACACTTAATTCCACAAACATATGAACATTAACATGTATCATTCATATGTACACCAACTGACTGTCACATTTGTTTTCAGTAGTGAGAAACGCCCATAGTAAAATGTATATTCTAAACACCATAACATTTGTACATATCTCAGATGCCTTAGTGTAAAGTCAGTAACTGTGGTGTTCATGGTCCCGGGTTCAAGATCTGCAAGGGCTGTTAATTTATTTTGAGGACCAGAATAAGGGCTGTTGGATGCAGGTTGATTAAGGCACTTTTAAGCAGTTGTAAGCAGTTTTGCGCAGGTTTTCTTGACGGTAATCAGCGCTTAAACACGGTTAAACAGATAAGAGCTTCACAGGTGTAACCTTTGCTTACCATCGTGCAGACCACGGGCAAACTTGCTTATAACTGCTTAAATGTGCGTTAATCACACTTTCCCTACCAGCGCCTGCTCTGAGAGGTAAAATAATAATCACTTCCAGGATTAGAACCCGCTACCATGTACACCATACTCAGAGTAACCTACCACCAAGCTACCTGAGATGTACCTATGCCAGTTGTGTATTCAGACAGGTTAAAACACAAAAGGGAGGATTGTGTGGAAATAGGACAAACCACCATGTACCCAATGAAAGCTGTATGCTATATATACATATATATATATATATATATATATATATATATATATATATATATATATATATATATGTGTGTGTGTGTGTGTGTGTATATGTATACATATATATATATATATATATATATATATATATATATATATATATATATATATTGAGAGAGAGACAGAGAGAGATACATAGATGCATGTCGATATATAGAGATATACATATATGCAGATATATAGATAGTTTAAAAACATCTACACATCTATGGAAGTACATATAAACGTATGCAATAATATATATTATATATCTATATCTATATACACACATATATATATATATATATATATATATATATATATATATATATATATATATATATATATATATATATATACATACATGTGTATACAGCATCTGACTCGTTCAAATCTGAGTATAACATGGACCATAGCAATCACACATTCTGCCACCTCCAAACAATATGAACGTAACATATGAACAGTATATGCCAATACACTATTACAAATATGTTCTATGGACATGAGCCAAATAGGGTTAGTCAACAACACAACTACAATGACTGCAAATATCCATGACAGAAATACACAGACATCTTTCATTTAGCAATGCTTTACCACATTCTGATGTATTGCCAAAAGGAATCCAGGACTAACATTACCTGCATGCTATACAGGAAGCATTTAACAGTGCCTTAATGAATCCGCCTGCAATTACCATAGTATTGGTCCATTAAGGGATAGCTGTTCACATAAGGAAAGAACCCCCACACACATATAGAGTATGTATAAAAGCAGTTCCTACACACATGCATCTGCTATGTACACCCACCAACATCTCCCCCACACCCAAACTAATTACAACAATACATACTGTCATACCATAACCAATTATTCACCCACTGTACGATATTTGCTGAAACCTTGACATACCTGAATAGAGCCACACTAACATGGCCCAATGTGAAATAGTTGCTGTTATACAATGGAACAGCTGCTGATGTTACAGGGTATGTTTGAACAACTCCTGTTTCAGAGAGTTCTCATGTAATTACACCAGGAAGTGTTACCAATTACTGATTATCAGCACAGTATGATACACATTTAGACCAAACTAAAGATGTCTGGTGAGCACACTGTAAACCCCCTAACATTATATGCATAGCCATACAGCCTTGAGCTGGTCAGACATCCTGGCCAGACTGAAACATGTGCAGAAGTATTAGATACAGACAAACCCTGCACAAGTAGCAATGTTCAGAAATATAACAGCAGTACTCACATTTATACCAATTCTTCTAGACATTACACACAGTATGTTTGTGTTTGTCTCCATACAGCTGTTGCAATAAATTTCAGACAAGCCTTCCAGGCTGCCTTCCTCACAAGTAAGGCAAAGGGACAACACCCAAGTGAAGTACTCAGCTATACTCCACTGTTGCTATGGTATTGGCTAAGGCAGTAGCTGCACAGCTGATGTGCATGTAATTAACGACTTTGGAACACCAACTGGTGATCAGGATAGCACATGTTACTGACCTCTAACTATAAAAGGATGGCTTGTCACACATTCAAACCATCTGTATATACCTGCAGAACAGTACAAAATTCCAAACAGAAGATTGAAATACAAACCAAAAAAGATTAAAATACCAGTCAATAACACCTCCAATTACAAAGAAGGTATGTATAACTTTTAGTATGCCTGTGTATGTAGTACCTGTTCTCTAATAATTACAGTGTAATCAATGTATATAGTGGAAATAGCTATCTTGTAGTGATGTACTGTTGAGCAGTAGTAATGCCTGTAGTATTCTATGTGTGTACTGCTGTAGGTCACAAGGCAAACTCCTCGTACACCACAAGGGATTATATATATGGGCTTGGAATTCACCAATTCTTTTCCAGCCACTGTCAGTGTCAGGGTTGGTCCAACAAGTATGTGCTATAACAGGGAATAGTATACATTGATATATTGTAACAGTAGACATGTGTATGGGTGTATTAGAGAGATGAACATGTCAAAGGTGGGCTTACTGTGCAAATATGATTTGTATTGTGGGATATTGTGCCAATAACAGTGTAATGTACAGTATTTTAGGCAGATCTGGATTCCATTTTACACAGCATTTGTGTTATGTTATACAAACATTAGTTATGTCTATTGGCAATTACAATATTCAGTAACAGGATACATATGAATAGTATTCATCTGACAGTTTAGCAGCATGATAGCAAAGACAGTTGGAAGAGCTAGGTAACTATCCATGCACTTAAGACATGTAATATCCACCTCTCTAGTATCGTTTGCAAGCAATAACAGCTGTGCATGTGTACATGTTATGCAAATGTGTAGTGACCCTTGTTACAGGGCTGGGCCAAATGGCTATGTGCACACCTACATAGAGTGGATATTGAGAGTAGAGACACACTGGTTGAACTTTCAGGTTTGTGTAGCCTAACCTCTCATTGCCAACCTAACAGCCACTTGCAAATACTGTATGTAAGGTTGTTCACAGTACTGGTAATGAAACAAGTTGCATATCATCTTTAACTCCAGTGTAACATCTGCAGTAGGAGTGTAAGATGTAGGAGACTGCTGCCCATGTGTAATAGCTGCTTCATAGGTGATGGCTTACACTATCTGATTATATCCTGATCGTGTTAGTGGCAGCAGAGTCTATTGATACTTGACTCTGTTTGTGGAGTGGGTGTCCATGCCCAACAGAGCTCATGGTTCTGGTGGATAAGTGAGTATATACCCGGAAAAGGATACAGACTTGTTGACACTTGCATCATCTGTAATCAACTATCAGATATAATGTGCTCCTCAGATGAGGATTGCTGCTAAAGTTAGCTACTACGTTTCTGTAATAGCCAGTGTTGTCACGCCCATAACACAAACATGTACTTCTGAGCATCACCATCTAAAACATCTTCATAAGCAATAAGTAAACTAAATACAGTACTTGGTACTTCTAGTAGTGAATGCTCATACAGGCATGTCCACTAGTCAGCTACTGGTGTTTACTAATATCAGCTTTGTGTATATGGCCATCCTGGGGAATGTAATCTCTATGCCATGTACACTGCCAAACTCACCTAACACCACACCCCACACATTGTCTGGGATGCAGCTACAGAGATAAGCTGGAAGGCCATCCAGTCTACAGCCATGACTGGACTGGACAGTCATGAGGTGTAGGTTAACACATGTATCTCATCACCACACTCAACACATACCCTTACTAGAACACATTAAGGACACCCACACATACCACCAGAAATCACACACATTCAATGAGGCATCTAAGTATCTGGCCAAGCAAGAGACCTCCCAAGCTGGAATAGGCAGACAACAAAGTACACAAACTGTATGACATAGTTTGCCAAACTGTGCCACCCTCAGAACACGTGTCCAGAAACATGCCCAACACTACTCATTTGTGAATGTAAACTCTAGCACTATGTTACACACCAAGCTATAAGAGGGCAAACATACTGTCAGCTGCCTGTCTGCCATGATTAGCCACATACCCATACACTCAGACCACCTTTGGAACTATACACATGGCCCTGGCATATTCCATGTTGTTGTGCATGACCTGTGATGCAGTAGCCTGGACTGCATAGAAACACACATGTAGGAACTGCCAGGTCTTGTAGCCCATGCAGGTATGTCCCAAGGCCTGGGTAGTATTCTGCCATTGGCCAGAATGATACTGCAGTACATGGGCAAAGGGATTGTATTCCACAATTGTCTAATGTACTGGTGTAATTCAAAGGGTATCCAGTATCTCTCTGCCTGGGATAACATGTTTGACAGACCATGATACTTTGCCAGACAGGGCCTGCACCTGTCACCCCTGGGAATCTGGATACTGGCTATGGCACATGCTTCCCCTATAGTGCCTTCATCATGCAAGGTTCAAGTGAAAGTCCACTGCTGTAACAGGGACAGCCAAGCAATAAACTGCGGGTCTTGCTACTCAATGATACATTTCAGAAACTCAATATGGACTCACTTACGTCAATCCTTAACATGGAGAACATATCTGTACAGTGACTGAGATATGGTCCAATGCTCCGGACAGCACCCCTGCATGACCATGCTATAATATATACCTCACCTCTTAGCCATTATCCTTTATTGGAACACACAGGCCACAGGTGTTTCCATATTCCTGAAGGATATGTACACCCCAACGCTAGCTGCACTTGCATAACGTCAGATGCATTATGCTGAGCAACTACCTTTGTGCCAAAGTGGAATCCATATTGCACCTTGCGACAGATCACCCACCATTCCTCAGAATTCCCAACTGTCATATTGTGCTGTAATGGGGAATATTAGGTTTGAGACAGAAAACCATAATAATGGCTACTCTCAACTATCCCATTATGAACTGGGAAGACTCCTTATATACCAACACCTGTGCTCAATGCATGTTGGATTTCATTAACTCCAATGACCCGGATCACCATAGTCACACAAACAGGGCTAACAGTATGCTACACATAGTCAGTCTCCAAAGCCAATGTTATGCTTCTTAAGAGTGAAGTGGTGACTGTCATGGCACCCATGCAGATGGACAATGCATGTGCAAATGCTGAATCCTAAACAAATGCACTTTAAGCACTCACATAAGTGCAGTGATTGTGCTATTGAAACAGAACCAAGATTCAACCAAACACAAACAGGAAGGCAAACTGGGTGGTACTCTGCCTTAAACTGTACCACAGAAGGTAGAAACTGTTGCAAGAGTGAACACACATGAGTGGAGGTGATCCCTGGTCAGCTTCAGTAAGATGCAGATACACCATATAAAACCACACAAAGCTACTGTGAAACTAATCAGCCACATATTATGAGGCCAACCACAGAGCATTCTATAGCTGTGTCATGAATCGTAATGGCAACAACAAGACTTGTCGTGCTTGACAGCACTATGGCATGAGAAGTACTGCGCCTCCAGAAATAGTACTTGTTCATCCAGATAGGGTCCTGGATAACCTAAACCCACTCTCACCCCCCCAACAGGTACACATATTTTTATATTCATGTACACTACAGAGTCCCTGTAATAACAACTATGTAGGTACAAGCTGCACTCTCTAAAGATATATATACAGCTTGCATGGGACCTGTCAACATCCCAGGGTGTATTTTACACAAATGTCAGAACAATTTTCTCTCCACATACACATCATGTTCAATCATAGCTTCATGTCAGGCTATGTACACACTGAATGGTGCACAGCAACAGTTAACACACCCCACAAAGGGGGTGACACCACTGATAATAGTAAATAGTGCACTACTACCCTGCTGAGTCTGGTGTGTAAGGCCATGAACCTTGCTCAACTTATTTGATGTAGTCAATACAGATGTAGATGACAGTAAGGTTGATTCACACAGCATATCTTGACCTTGCCAGGTCTTAGGACACCATCACCCATACTGTGTTCAAGCTACACTCAGTAAACTAGGTGTATATTCCTATGTCACAGGATTGGATGGCAACTGGACAACCAACACTACAGAAGGTGTCTGACTAATACATGCACATCAAACCAGTGCCAGCTACAGTAATACAGGGTTCATTCCTGGTATTCCCCTCTTTGTTGTCTATACCATACAGACTAACACAGAAGGCATCTGCCTATTGAAGTTTGCAAATGATTATGAACTAGGAGCAATAGTCGACTCAATGAGTGCTGCTGGCAAAATACAGAAGGGCCTCTGTGGGTCAGATGTGTGGTGTGTGACGTACGGCCACAATCTCACAGCTAAGTATTGCATTGTCATCCCCTATGTTAAAAACCCTGTACCCATGAACTACCACCTAGGCAGCGGTCAACATAATGGAAACTGTGTGTGTATGGGATGCAGCTGGACAACTGTCTTTCCTTTGATAGTCACTTCACCATACCAGTCATGTAGTCATAAGTGGCACCCCTAATCATGACAGGGTGTCATCCATGAATATAGAAATCATTGTTCAGCCATACTCAACACTCAAGTGACCCATAATAGATCACATATTTCCTTTAAGGGTTATTGGCCATGTTCAGATGGCCTACACCGGCCTTACCAAACCATAGCTCCACTATGTAGCATGATGCCTACCCTGAATAAAGCCATGTCCAACCCAGAGATGTTGGACATGCTACATTTACACATCCTGATTTCAAATAAACACATACTTCATGGACATCCACCTTTCTAATACAACGATCATAACATTCCTGACAGACCCCTGTCCCATACACTTTACATACTCCTGCCATACTATGCATCCCTGTCCAGCAAAGCTGCACATTGCCCCTCTTTGAGACATGGTGTGATGACCGCATGGCAAACATATCAGTAACCGTGTGGATCAGTTCTGTGGCACTGCTTGAATTGGCCACTGAAAGTTACCTGTCTGTTGGCTACAGCTAGGTAACCTTTCAGCCTAGGCTCATAAATGGTCCAGGGCATATAGCCTACTAGTTCACTATGACCATACATGCTATAGCTGATATCCAACCCTGCAGATGCCATCAAGCTAGCCATTGTCCCATGTGTTTCACATGTGCAACACAGGTAATACATGGCAGCATGCTATACTGCTGTACAGTGCCACATAGATGTATATGGCAAAACACATACATGTAAAACTTTCCATGAGCAAGTCTGCAGGGTCACAGGTCATGTCCCTTAAGTCTGTGTATGACTATATATGTGACATATACACAGCATTAAGGTCTCCAGCATTAATGTGAACACATCCAGGCATGTGCTGATAGGTAAAGACACCAGTACAGGCAAACAGACATGCCCACATCAAGACAACATTCACATGGAGTATGAGCAATGTCATCATTTGACACACATATATATGGTGATAACATCAAATCACCAGTAAGTGTCAAATGTGTGTGAGTTAAACATGTCAGTGGTGTTAGTGTCATGCAGATTTGCAAAGACATATTTGTAATCATAATAAATGTGGTACACATGTATGAGCAGCTGTACTTCTGTACATCTCTGTGACTTACTGTGACCTGTCTCCATCATTATGTCTTCCAGGTATGCTGCATGTGAGGCTGCCAGCATACACCTGCATGGAGGATGACGTCCTCATTCCATACCTCCTTGACAATCATGAAACACTTTTTAGCCATGTGCCACAGGATGCACAGCACCGGGATGTCCAGTGAGAGGAACTTCACAGGAGGGTAACTGATGATGGCGGCCACAATCGCACCTATCAGCAGGTGTGCCAACACTGCACTGACCTCATTAGATGGGTAAAACAGCGTGCAACCACAATCACCAGGGAACAAGCTGCAACAGGTGGGAGGCCACTCACCCAGCCCCTACTCACATATACTGAGGAGCTACTGGCAAACCTGGGGACACCTGCAGAACCCCATCCACAAGCTTTAGCTGGTATTGTGGAGGTGGGTGTCTCACAACCACTGCACCAGGAGTTGCCTGGTAAGTCACTACTGCACATATAACACAACTATATTTAATATAGTTACATGTGTTACTGTACAATATTTAACATAACATCATATGCAAGGCATGTATGCACACATGCCACATACTAGTTTGCTACTCTATGTATGCACATATGTGCATACTCCATAGTATAGTCTATTGTACTGGCTTATGTGCTAACATGCACATTGCACCCTGTAGCTATCACACAGGTGTGGATAATGATCTTACTGCTGTGACACTCCTATTTAGGTACCTCTGGCATTTTGCAGCGAGAGCAGCCTGTTGCTGGTGAGAATGTTATTATTTATCAGGCTTGATAATGCACAGATCATATTAATTGAATGCTATCTGCCATGTGGCCATTAAACACACATACACATAATGTATGGTGGTCCTGTTAATATATACAGGTCAGACCTGCAATGCATCACAGTGGTTACCCATGTGGAATAATTGAAGACTATATGAAACACCTACACTAAACCTTACAAACTGTCATTGCCAGAGGTGTGGACAGCTGTAAATACAATGGTGGAGGTGTGGTTCACTGTAGGGACATGTACTACAGATCAGCATTACACATGTGGGGAATGCAAACAGTACTACACAGAGAGCATATGTGTGCACACACTCTAAATGTTTTGGAGATGGAGTATGACCAGCCCACAGGATTCACCCTTGTGGATTATACCCTTGCTATGAACGTCACACAATGTCATGTGCTATCTGACATGTCCATGACATTTTGTGTGCTGACTGCAACACTGGTTAACTATCCTGCAAAACATGATATCTCACATCCCAAACATACGACTCTTTCTCTGCATAACCCTGTCCTCAGTGGAGCATATGACATCTATGGGTGTATGTCATATGGGGCAACACTGACATATGAAATAGATGCCCATCACAACCATTGGACAAAACATGTTTACACATGGCCATGGAGGATGGCCAGAGACATGAAGCAACACACACAGTAGAAGGGATGTAAATGTGTGTACACCCTGTTGTACATAGGCTCGACACAATACAACTATGGCCTTTGTGTAATGGTGATATTGCAGATGTGACACACTAAACATCATACAGGCCTGTGCACAGCCTGTATAGGCATGACATCAAACCACCACATAACATGTCTTGAACATCTTGAGTGTGTCATGACATGAATGCTTTCACCTATACAGTATCCAAATACATACATGTGTTGCACAATATACACATACAACCACATCAGGCCACAGATACAGTACATTCACCTTGCTGGTGTCAGACATCACTGTCATGGTTCCTCCTCATGTGTGTGTGGTACACAGATGGCATGTGGGACATGGAGTACCGGTGAGTTAGCCATGTCTGGGCATAGTTGCCAGGCATCAGCAATATGGCTGCAGATGTGCAGGGGTGTCATCTGTATACCCTTCAGTGATCTGTGTCACACATTCCATATTAGGGTTTAGTGTGTATACACCTCAGTGACATGCGTCACATTCCACATTAGATATGTATTGTATCTGAACACAGTCATGGCTATGAGCTGTGTCTGTAACCCACACTGTATAGCAATAGTGAAGTCACATGATGCCCTGCAATGTCTATGCACATCAGCTCAATGTGCAGTATGTCACTGTATATCTGTAGGGCGGACTGACAACATTGCTTCAGCTGAAGGTCCATGTTAGCATAACATGTCCCTGCATTGGGAAACCATTACCTCACTGTATATTTGAATGGACACCATTGTGTTAAACATGTATGCATGTCATTCAACACTTCAGCAGAAGACATGTCATACTACATGTGATTGGCAAGGTCATATGCCACACATCAGGATGGTGCACTGTTAACCTGTGCTGGTCTGTGGCACCATTGCAATGTAGGGACAGCCATGTCAAACATGTGTGTACAGCCACATGCATATTGTCTGTAGACTCAGCTTAGGGGTAAGCAGTATAATGTTGAACAGACATGCACTGCTTCGGGGGAGATATGCAATCTAGGGCTCAGGCAAACATAGTATTCACTCAACATACCCTTCTGCTCATGTCCACCTCACACATAGGGACAGTGGCCAACACAAAGCATCAGTGGCAGATGTACACAGGTCAGCTATGGTCTGTTAAAATGTGGGGTATGTTGCACAAAACATGGCAGTGCGGTGCAACGGTGCATAGTGCATGCATTGTGTTGCAGTTTTGAGGCATGACCTACTAACACAAATGGTGCAACACAGGGATGTATGCTAACTACTACTATAATTGTGTAAGGTGCATGCCTTCTGATATAACACATGCATGCTGTTGTGTGCAACTCAGGGATGTATGATAACTACCACTATAATTGTCTAAGTTAAATGCCTTCTGCCATATCACATGCATGTTGCATGCCATTGGGTGCCATATCATGTGTCTGTGTCTGTCTGTGTCAGTCTGTGTCTGTCTGTCTCTGTCTGTGTCTGTGTGCATCTGTGTCTGTCTGTGTCTGTGTGTGTCTGTCTGTGTGTGTGTGTATGTCTGTCTGTGTGTGTCTGTGTGTGTGTTGTACTGTGATGTATAACTTGTAATGTACAGTTCTTGTCTGCCCCTCACAGGTGTTAATGTAGGTGCGTTGACCTCCTGTGGTCCACCTGATGTTAGCGTCCCCACAGACTCTAGCAGTGATGATGAAAGTATGATTGAGGCACAGGCAAGGTTGTCAGGGGCTGAATCTGTGCCATTGGTTGTCATTCCACCTGTATCCCCCTCATCCCTGCACACAGATCTCATGCCTATACATACCCCATCACCAGTGGCCATAGTGGAAGGACAGTTGCCAGGTGGTAGCATGGAACAGGAATATGTGGAGAATATGGAAGGTGTGCCTGCACACCATGATCCCAGCCAGCTGACTGGTGATGTCCCACACAGGCATGTGCCCAGGGCTGCTCGTAGGAGGACTTCTGCCAACATGTCCCTGCAAGACACAGCACATCAGCTGGTGTCACCAGATGCATGTTTCAGGCTGTAATGGAGGCACAGGCACGTGTTTTGGCACAACTGAGAAGGTCTGAGGCTTCAGAGGCCTGCTGTCCATTCTTTAACTGACAACATCCAGGCAATTGCAAATGCTCACCATCATCTTGCAGATGTTTTGGATAGACGATTGGGTGACATGGTGGGAGTCCTTGACCATGGCATGTCAATCCTTGAGCATGGAATGTCTGTGCTAGAACATCTGGCAGGAGTGAGGCATCAGGCACGTGGATGTAGGCCAGCTATATCACCTGTTGAAGATCTACGTGAACATGCTACTTCACATGCCTGCTCCCATAGTGGTGGTAGCAGCAGCAGTGCAGCTGGTGCCGTGCTGTCCACACCAGGACACAGCAGGCCACGTGCACGTAGACCTGGATGGTCCCAACAGGGATATGGTTCCAGTGGACGTGTCATCAGACAGTACCCAATCTGGACCTTTGCCTGGTAGTGGCTGTGCAACCCCTAGCAGGCGCAGGTCACGTGGCTGTGGCCAGACACTGTGAACTCTAAAACCTGCCCTGTACAGTCTGCAGCTGTCAATAATACCCCTGTGTAGGCCAGCCACATGTCAGACCTGTGTGCATACACACACACACACACACACACACACACACACACACACACACACACACACACACACACACACATCTGAAACAAATGTAGGGCACCTCAACACACACACGCATAACACCCACACACGCCCAATGAGATAAAAGGTCCTAACCCACATGATGTCATCCAATGGTGTAGCCTAGGCCTCTGGCAAGCATTATCACCCTGTGCATATGATGATGCCTGTGTCGCATCCCTGTCATCCACACCATCAGTGCAGGGACATGATCATATGGTCTGATGCACAGGGTGAAATACTAGGAAGACAATTGTAGATTACCATTGTTCAGTAGTGTTGACAGGCAGCAGACATACCATGCACTACAGTTTTAGAATGCATTTTGTACTTTTGACAGTATGTATCATGTGTAACAACAGTAACTGCATGTTGATCTTGATATTCTGCTTTCCTCTTTCAGGTGTAATTGCATGTGCCGGGGGATGTCAGTGTTTGCTGTTAGTGTCCTATATGTAAATGTAGACTACTCACAGGTCTGTATGACAATACCTGCATGCACTTTGTAGCTTCCACATCACAGTTATAATCTCCCAAGTTTCAAACATGTTTACTGATTTAATGATCCAAGAGCATGATATCTGTGTAGTAAGCTAGTGTGGCCAGAGCCGTCACATCCATAGTGGGTGACATCATGGGTATAGTTACCTGGAGCGGGGAGGAGGAGGTAAAAGAGTGGTTTAGCAGATGACAAGGGTAAAGGCCAGTGGAAAATGTGGTTTCTCATTACAAAGCAGTAATACCTGCTTTCATGACAGGATGCAAACACACATACAAACACTCAGGGATTCACAGACACAGTAACACACCCACACACTCAGGGATTCACAGACACAGCAACGCACCCACGCACTCAGGGATTCACAGACACAGTAACACACACGCTGACACACACACACAGTTGCCAGTGTTAGGATGAGAACCCCTGCCTATGTGCAAATCATCATTATAGTACTACACAATTACAAGATGCGCCACAGAGATTACATATGTACAGGTAGTAAGAATGGCCTAAGATCGAGGACATCAACAGGGATACTAGATTGCGGTGAGTGTATGTAGGGAGGGGGGTTCATCAGTAGGCTATGGAATAACAAGCCTCGCCCCAGGGCTTACACGCTTGCAGGGGTTAGAATGCCCTTCTAAGATTGATGACATCAACAGGGATACTAGATTGCATTGAGTGGATGGGGGAGGGGGTCTTATCATTTCACTATGGTAAATTACAGCATCACTCCAGGGACCAGACAGCCATACATACACACACACACACACACACACACACACACACACACACACACACACACACACACACACACACACTCACTCACACTGTGGCATTCACAAAGATATACACCTTTGTCACACACATACAGACACTTGACATGTGTGAGCTCAAACCCCTGCCTATGTCTTGCTTTCTACACTTTACTCTGTACAGATGTCTAGTGTACAGGAGAGTGAACAACATTTGGGATGTATTCCCCAACATACATGACGTATATGGACACATACACATCCACATCCACACGTGCCAGTACTGTGAATCAAACATCTGCCTAGCTCATGAAAGGTATTACAGAGTTACAGCACTATCGCACGCGCTATGAAGCATACTGACTCTCCTTTGCCAACTGTGCTGGTATATGCACAATATATGCACAGTGGAGGTGTTACTGTTACAGGTGTCAAGAGGTTTGAGTTCAGAGTCACCCTTACTGCATTCTACGTTGTGTGTCTTCCCCTTCAATTAACAAAACCATAGCTTAGCAGTTACACAGGTTATTGTAGTAATGGTTGTAACACACCTGTGAGCTGTCCTCAGTAATCATTCCTCTGCAAAGTAGCCCCACCACTTAATAGTTATGTCCAAACATCTGTCCATAACTAAAGTACAGCTTACTGTACTTTGAGCATATCACCATATACACTTGGCAATGTTGAGGCTGCATTGCAACTGCATGATGTGCTAAGACAACAGTCACCTTCAAACATCAGACACTGCACATGCATGGAATCTAAACACACATCAGTACATGTACACCTATGCAGTCTCCATCAGTAAGTGGACTAGCAGGTCAGAAGGATACAATCCACACCTTCCCCACACCATATGTAATACCTAGCTGAGCATTACACCATAATGGATGTTGTATTCATGTACTGGTAGGACACACAGCCACCTTCACTGAGTAGCTAAGTGTACATTTATGCCAACAGCACAAATCAGAAAGACATACACATAGCAATATTCCATATCATGATCCCACAAACTGTTAGTTGACAGTTCCACTGTGAAGCCAGGGGACTGTAATGGTCAACAGCGAGCACATCATATTTGCCACACACACACATCAGATTTGCCACACACACACCTCATGATTACTGGAAGAGTTCCAGCAATGTGCTCTGTTTTAGCTAGGCATTACACTTGTTCAAAAATGTGCAAGGTCTGTGGCTTATAAACATCTCACCCAGCATGTTCTGGCTATTATGGTAATAAGGTTAATGTCCAGACAGCACACAGCATTGTTATTATTGTTGACATGGGGTATATGAAGGAGCTGTGGGTCACACATGGTTGTACATGTCATGGACATATCACCTGTAACTACTCAGGAACATACAGAGCATAGCTGTATTTCCATAAGTCTGTCAATACAGGCCATGTGTGTAGGTCCTATGATCCTGTTATTTGGGTATGTCTGTAGGCATTGCATTTGGTGGACATGTCTAATGACATACATGCCACATAGATTGTTGCATGATATCATAGGTGTCATGGGTGACCAGTAGAGAGGGAATATTACCTCTGTCAACATAGATATCAAACCTTATGTACTGTTAGCATTCAGCAGCCATGCACCTATCTTCCATGTGCATGTGTGTAATGAATGTAGCCACCTGTATGTACAAAGGACAACAACAGCTATGGAATTTTGATGTATGTTGTATGAGTGTGGAGTGTACATATCCTGGGCAGGTACATCCAGATCATATCCAACCACGAGGGTGTTGTTTACTGGTGTACAGCAACAGTCAACTGTGTTAATGCTGACAGCATCTAAGGGACCCTGGTAAGTGTACAACTGACCTGGTTACAAACAGTGGTATTATTGCATTGCATAACACAGTATGCAACTGAGTCAGTACATGGGTACTTTGCACAGTTGATGTAGGGCTAGGTACAGTCCACCAGTCGAAGGTTATTTGGTGTTGTACCATAATATTTCATACCACATTTATGGATGTGTGTTGGTAGTCTGAGGACATGGTGGTGGATGTATATGAGGATACAACCTAGAATGCAGCTTTTGTCACTGTCACCTGTACCTGACTCAACTGTGATGAATTATGTTGGAGTAGTGGTCTTTACTTGTGAGTAGCCTTTATGAATATGTGGACACCACCACCTGGAGTGGTCTGTACCAGTATTATGGCCCACATGTCTGGATCTGAGTTATATGGTCATAGTGCTATTGTGCACTACAGAGCCTTCAGCCAGGTGTTCCTCACTGCACAGATGTCAGTATTCCCCATGTAGGTTCTACATTGAGCTAATGGATTACGAAAGCCACACATCTAGCATTGGTTAGCATAAGCATCCAATGCAATTGTCTTGTAGGTGTCAGGGTGTTACTTCTGTGTTTAGGACATTTGCCTTGGAATGGCACTATATGGGTAAATGCAACCTAGGTATTATCCACACTCCCTTGAATCATGGATGCATGTGATCTGTGACAAAGGCTTGTCTACTTTCAGTCATGTCATCCCAGAATGACAGACACTGGACAACCTCATAATTACAGCAGGACATTGGCTCATTGTTTTGGTCAAGCAGTTGCCACTCATACCATGGCATCACTGTGAGTGGCAGTATTGTGCTTGGTAAATGCTACATCTAATGTGAAGGACAGCAGCAGATGTTGTGTAGATGACCAATGTCAGATATACTTAGTGGAGCAGTCCTGCTAATAATGACAACTACTAACACACCCGGGAGAGGTCATCTTGACACCTGCACCTCAGTACCATTAGACAATGGGGCTCACATATTATGCTTGCTCATGCCACTGTTCCAATTATAATGCCACTGTCCACAACCTGATATCAATGTATGCCTTTCAGGGCAGCAATGTGTGTGACACATGCTATACTTTGCATCCACCTGTGTGTCCCAGTTAACCAACTGTCTGTCACTTCCACACATGCATGATTGTGTATACTTCACATATATATGGCAGTACTTCATGTACATGTATGCATGTGTACCACACAGCACATATGCAGATATATCATTCATGGGCCACATACAGGTATCTGGTAGTAAACCTGTATGATGTGCATATATACTGACAGTTAAGATGTACATAGCTGTAAACCTGTGTGTTTACAATAGGAGTCCATTACAACGTGTTCTGTACATCTAAGTGTATGAGCATGCCCACTGTGGTCTTCTGTGGTTTGAATCAGAGTGCATCCCAAAAGGCCCTGTGCTACTAAGTGTATGAGCGTACCCACTGCCACCTTGTGTAATTGGAGTCAGTGCATCCAAACAAGTTCTGTGATTCTATGTGTATGAGCATGACCACTGTAACCCTGTATAGTAATAGTAGTTGCCCATTCCACAGATGGGCATACTCCAGTTCAGGGCTTGTTGTGCTACAACTATACCTCTCAGGCCTACCTATGTCTTACCTGCAGATGATGTGTCTTGTTTGTGCATACAGGTTGTAATGGACTCCTACATTAAACACACAGGTTTACAGCTATGTACATCTTAACTGTCAGTATCCCTGTTGATGCCCTCAGTCTTAGAAGGGCATTCTGACTACCTTGAAATGTGTAATCTCTGTGGCACGTCTCGTAACTGCGTAACAGAGAAACCACGTTTTGCACTGGCCTTTATCCTTGTCATCTGCTAAACCACCCTTTTCCCCCCTCCCCTCTGCAAGTAATCAGTCCTGTGATGTCACTCAGCTCAGAAGCAGAATCAGATTAAGTGTAATTATATGGGATCTGTGGCACATACCCCAACTGCATACCACTCTACTAGTTACCTTTACATAGGCAAGACTTGTAAGCACAATACTGGCAAGTGTGTGTGTTTGTGTGTGTGAGACTACCCGGTAGCCAGGCATACACATGTGGTATGTCTTTTAAGATGCTGCACACCATGGTAGTCATCTGTGCTGAGTGGAGTCTACAAATTATTACATAGTTAGGAATAGAAAAGAATAGACAATCAAGAATGACTACTGTTGGGTATGTTATTTTTTGTGCCACTGTTGAGCAGTGACACAGAAGTGGTCCCTGGGGTGTATTTCCATACCCATCATTCCCCCACCCAAACTCCACAATCCCCGAGGTATATTTCTTTAGCCATCATTCCCCACCCCAAACTCCACATACACAACAACCATCCCTTCTCTGGTGAACTGATTAAGATTTAAATGTTATAATACAAGAGTTGCCTCTGTTTTGTGTACACATCAATTCCTTTGGAACCCTTCTGTGTCACAAAGGGTGTTCAGACATGTTTATATATATGGCTATAGCTGTGTCTGTGTATATGCATATATATATATATATATATATATATATATATATATATATATATATATATATGTGTGTGTGTGTGTGTGTGTGTGTGTGCATGTGTGTGTGTGTGTGTGTGTGTGTGTGTGTGTGTGTGTGTGTGTGTGTGTGTACACATCCCATAAGTGCATATATGTATTTAGTATTTATTTATAACAATTGTACATATGTAGACTTGTCTATGTTGTTTCACAGAGTACAGTACATTCAATGGTACTGTACATATGTACACAAAGTGACTGTCTCATTTGTTTTCAGTACTGTGGAATACCTGTAGTAAAATGTGCATTATAAAAACCATGTAACATGTATACAACCAATATGGTTTAGTGGTAGGTCCAGTGACCATTGTGTGCATGGCCCAGGGTTCAAGACCTGCAAGGGTTGTTAATAATGTAATTTAGGACTGAATAAGGCAGGTGTAAATGTGTTTTCACTATAGTAAGCAGTGGGTGCACAGAGTTAAAAGACATGTATAACTTGCAGTACACTTAAAATGCCCTTCTTTGGTAATCCTGCTGATATCATTCATTCTGACATACACCTTTGGGGAAGAAGTACTCCAGTAATGTCTGTGGCATGTACTATAACTGTGCACTGCTGTAGGGTAATAAACTAGTTAGGTAGAGGTTCAAATACCATATATGACAGGTGTGTGTGACTTGTATCCTCTGTAGTGATGGTTGTAAATGTGTGACACCTGTGGGCAATGTGGACGGGGTTTTGCATATATTTTATGTTAGCCGTACTCTATATCACAATGTCAACCATACAGGGATAACAGATGTACATTAGCTGTGAGGCTGGGGTGCAAAGCCATACCCATACATGTGACATTGAGGCCAGCCAATCACAGTTAGCCATCCCACTATTACCCAGAGCACACACTCAACCCATGTGTCATATGCACACACTTGCTTAGGCAACAGCCAATATGTGGGTAGTACACTGCATATTGGCCACTGATAGTAACTATGCAGTGATAGCAGTGGGCTACAGAGGGCATGTCACCCTGGCCATCTGTCTAATATGCACATACATGCACACAGTGCACCTCCACCATGTTCCCCAGTGGACACCTGCACCACCTATGGTGCCTTCACATGTGACTGACAACGGACATACCATGCCTGACAACATGCTTGCAACTGATTTACAGTGCCTTACTCACTCTGTATCCATCAGCCCTTGTTCTGCCTAGCAACAAAATAAACAACCTCTGCTAGGCTTGAACCCAGGACCATGTATACTATAGCCAAAGTGATTTACCTCTAAGCCACCTATGATATGCATAACTCTGATGTATTCACAAACATATCATCCGGCCCAATCATTCAACAGTACAGAGTATGTATTCTAACATGCAGATGTGTGTGTGTGTGTGTGTGTGAAAATATATTAATGTCTACACAGATACAAATGTGTGTGTGTGTGTGTGTGTGTGTATATATATATATATATATATATATATATATATATATATATATATATAAAGAGAGAGAGCGAGAGAGATATAGATATATATATATATATAGATAAGTAAGCAGATATTTATATCTATATATGTATATATAGACATACATCTGTAGATAAGGTGGGAACATAGCAGAAACATATATATGTCCACATGTACCATAAATGGGGTTGACAGGCACAAACAACATACGTCATGCACGAATAGGTATTCCTCCAATAGCAAAACATATCTGACCTGCAATACACTACCAACTGTTGCAGAGCCCATAACCAGGACCTTATACAACAAGGCCACAAGATGTTAACAGTATCCCATCCCACCTGCATGATGTCAGGCTGGTATCAGTAACATATCATGCAGTACAGTCAGGATCATAATGACTCCCATTTTGCAGTCATCTGTTACCTTTGTTAGCCAGAGTCCCATACTTCTGGCCTTTACTACAGAGATGTAGAATTCAAACAACAGTGGTCCCAGGACTGAACCCTGAGGTACTCCACCTGTCACTTGTCTGGGGATTGATTTGGAGACAGTTACACCTACAGTTTGGGTTCTGTCAGTAAGCCATATGGCAAACCATTGAGTGGCATAGGGATGTGTTAATCTATGGTTCCAGACTGGTGTATGGTATTGAAGGGATTGGCGATGTCCACATAGGTGTTCTGGACTGCCTTACCCTCTACAACAGCTATGGAGACTGAGTCAAAGCAGCAATCCATTTCAAGAGGCAAAACTGGCCCTCCATGAGCCCAATCTGTATGGGGTCCAGTGTTTGAGGGTTGCCAATGTCTGTGTTCCAAACTGCCCTGATAATGCATTCCATGGCCATGCAGATCAGGCTCATCACACTGATGTGACAGTAGTTCCAGGGATCCAAGGTGGATCTCCCCTTGTGGAGTGGGATAACTGCAGCTGTGCACCACTCAGTGGGCACCAGGCCTGATGCAAGGTTATGATTACACATGACAGTCTGGTCCCATGGATGATGCATTCTTAGCTGTGGATAGTGCAGTTTCTGCCAGTGTGGCCGTGATTACTGGCCAACGGAACTCTGTTCATATTGCCATTGGCCCTTTTGGGGGCGAGAGGGGCTGACTGTGGCACTAAGCCCATCCGCCAGGATATTGGCACAATCCGTGGGAGCCATCTATGTAATGTAACACAAAACAGGTCCTCCTGCATGGAAGCAATTGCCCGGCTCAGGATAAACGCAATTGACAAAAAAAGAAGCAGAGCCAGCAAAACAGTGACAATAAATATATTAAATCATGTTGATATTATAACATCTAAACAGCAAAACATGTAATGCCATTCTGTCGTAGCTCAGAGCACATCTCAGCATTGCCTGTTAAATTCGGGACATAACTATAGAATGGTGTGTGGTTGTCTGTGGAATCTGTTGTGATTTTAGTTGCATAACCAGCTTTGGAGGATTCCATGGGGGATCTCAACATCTTGCTATGGCTGGTAAGGGAGTTGTTTGCATCCTTGGAGTATCCTTTTTGCTTCAACAGTGTCTACCTTCTGTTGTATACTCTGTTAATGGCAGGAGACCACCAGAGTGGCTTGCTTATTTGGGAGGTGAGCATTGTGGTTCCATGTGAGATGTCAGGAATCATGCACAAGTGGATGTGCTCATACAGTACCTTAGTACAGGATTCATTTGTAGAACTGTCAGCTCCTGTCTCCATGGGTGTCACAAACATTGTCACTTCTGCTTTGTGTAGCATGAAACTGGCTTTGGGGAGGTCTTTTATGGACAACTGTACATACATTCCTTTCACATGTTCATTTGATTAGCCTATACTGGGATTACTGTGGTGAAACTTCAGTCTCATGTACTGCTGTGATGGCTTAGTGGTAAGTTACTATGACTATAATGTACAGTGTCCTGGGTTCATGACCTGCAAAGGTGGAGTATTTTTGTCCATCCAGGACAGCGATTAATACCTACAAATTGTGGTAATTAGGTTAGTCACACTTAATACAATTCAAATGCCCTACATTGGCAATCCTGCTGATGTCAATCACTGGGGAGTACACATTTGGGGAAAAAAGTACTCCAGCAATCTCTGTGGTGCATGCTATAACAGTGTAATGCTGTAGTGTAATAAAGAACTCTGGTATGGGTTCTAGTCTCACACATGGGAGGTGTGGATTCTTTGGTGTCTGTTCCTATGCCTGTGTAGAGAGTGCTGCATGTTTGGCTAGTTACACTCACTATGATTCATTGGCCTTACTTTGGCAATCCTGCTGATGTCACCCACATAGAAATACACCTCCTGGACTACTGTAATCCAGTAATCTCTGTAGCATGTCCTGTAACTGTAGTGTGATAAACTAGTTTGGTAGGTGTTCTAATCCCAGCCTTGCCAACTGTGTCTGTCTGCCTGAGAAGGTTACAATGCATTTTAGAGTACTCACACTCCTTACAATTCATATACTCAACTTTGGCAAGGCTGCTAATGTCACCCACCTAGAAATACACCTCTGGGATAACTGCAATCCAATAATCTCCATAGTACATCCTGTAACTGCATAATGCTGTAATGTGATAAACTAGTTTGATAGGTGCTCTAATCCCAAACTTGCCAACTGTGTTTATCTGCCTAGGAAAGAAACAATGCTTTTAAGAGTACTCACACTCCTTACAATTCATATACTCAAATTTGGGAAGGCTCCTGGTGTCACCCACCTAGAAATACACCTCTGGGAATGCTGTAACCCAGTAATCTCTGTACAGCATTGGGTAACTGCGTACTGCTGGAGTGTAATTTAGAACAGTGGTAGGATTCCATCCACAACCATGGCAGTTATGTATGTTTTGTGTGTGTGTGTGTTTCAATGTCTGTGTAGGGAGCAATGCATTATAGCCTATTCACTCGCAGGACATTTACAATGCCCTACTTTGGTAATCCTGCTGATATCATTCCTTGTCAAATACACATTTGGGGAAGAAGTTCCCTAGTAATCCCCGTGGTGTGTCCTATAACATCTCCATGCAGTAGTGTAATATAGATCTTAGTCATGGGTTCTATACCCTTACATGTCAGTCATGTGTGTTTGTGTCTCACTGCCTGTTTTGTGAGCAATGCATTTTAGGCTACTCACTTGCAGGAAATTTGAAATGCCTTACTTTGGTAAACCTGCTGATGTCATTCCTTGTGAAATACACATTTGAGGAAGGGGTAGCCCAGTAATCTTTGTAGCGCATGCTATAAATGCGTAATGCTGTAGTGTGATAAATTAGTTAGGTAGGAGTTCTATTCGGAGACTTGTGTGTGTGTGTGTCTAACCTTGTAGTTTTTTTATATGGTGGCCATATTATAGGTCACAATGTCCACCTCACGAGGATTACAGATTTAAATCAGCCAAGAGACTGGGCTGGCAAGCCTTACCCCTACATCTGGCAAAAGGCCTGGTGAACAAAGTAAGCAACCCTACTATTACACAGAATATGGTCTGAATCCATGTGTCATACACAAACACACTTGCCTAGGAAACCTGCTATGTTGCTAGTACCCTGCACATTGTTGACAGATAGTAAGCATAGTGTGATTGCAGTGGGCTGCAGAGGGCATGGCAACCTGTCCACCAGTACAATAGACAAATAATTGCGGACAATGCACCTTTACTATGTTCCCCATTGGACATCTGCAACATATGTGGTGCCATCAAATGTGATCCACAAAGGACATACAAAACCTTACACACATGCCCTGTATGGACAGATGTCACTGACACCAGGGAATACCTGTATCATGTTATCAATGCAGGTAGAGGGTCAACCTGCTGTCTATTAGCAGGTCCTGATCAAAGCTGCAACTGCCAAAAAACCAATGTGTAAAATACACCCAAAGTCAGTTGGGTAAAAAAGATCAACCTTTATCAAAAACACAGAGCTTTCGGGCAAACACCCTTCTTCAATGATTAACATAAGGTACATTTAAAAATCAGTTTAAATACACCCACAACACGTCACATGACCTGCAGCCAAAGTCATATGACCATATATACTATCTTAATGTATTAAGTTAAAAAACAACTTACTTACATAAAAAACTTACATGCATAAAAATACATTGAAGTATGTATATATACACAAAAATTATCCATCCATAACATAAATAAAAAACAACACTCTATATAATATTCAACTCTTATTTCAATTTGTTATGTTGTATTCTAACCAATATTGGTTTTAATGACACTGCTGCATTCAGACCTGGACTAATGTCTGCTGACAAACAAACTATCCATTCATACTCCCTTACATCCAAAAGGTTACACAAATCCTCATGGATTTAGTTAGCATATCTATCACCCTAAACTTAAATGTGTGTTTTTCCCCTGGTTCTTTTATATGCTTATATAGGGCATTATTATCACATTGTTTCCTAATATTGGATTTATGCTCAATTATACGTTCCTTGAGCTTCCTTGTTGTCTTCCCAACATAGAATGAAGGGCATGCAACACACGTTGCTATATATACAACAAAACTAGCCATACCATAGAAAGTATATAACTTATTAGTGACTGGGTGTCTAAAGGTACTATTAGAATTCAACCCTTCTACAGAGGTAGGCACGATATCACCACAGCAACTACAATTGTAGCAGCATATCGTGCCTTTACCTCTCTCTCTCCAGATGAGTTACTAACATTATTAACAAAGTCCTTATAACATAACAAGTATTTTAATGACTTCTTATTTCTATAAGTAAATGATGGCGTATTGCCTATCAATGCCCTAATATCATCCTGTGCTAGAAGGACCCTCCAATACTTATTAATCACGCGTCTAACAATATGGGATTTATTATTATAGGAAGTAATGAATCTTATTTTCACGTCATCAAGCGGGTCATCTTGTATACCAGTACTGACTTGATCACTAGTAGAAAATATAGGTCTATATAATATGTATCTATTATCTTCTATCACTTTTCTCGTGCTAGTTATTAACGTTTGAGAATATCCACTTATTCTAAATTCATCACATGTTTCATCCATTTGTTTAGAAAAAGCTGTCTCAACGTTATTTAACCTACTTACTCATATGAGTTGTGCTTTTACTATACCCCTAAACACATGGGGTGCATGCATACTAGATGCATCTAGGTATCTACCAGATGACACCTCTTTCTTATAAATGGTAGTATTAATCATATTATTTTGCACTATCAGACTCACATCTAAGAAATTTATATGGTTATTTGAACATTCCATTTTAAACTTCAAAAAAGAAGTTGTGTTATTCAAGTACCTAACAAATTCTATAAGTTCAGTTAATGAACCTCCCCATGTAAGAAAGCAATCATCCACGAACCTTTGATAAAAGTATACACTATTGTTCAAAAACCTTTCACCATCAAATATATGGGTCTTCTCCCATTGGTACAATACTATGTTGGCGTATGTATTGGCTACCGGTGTGCCCATTGCTACCCCCGTTAACTGTAAATTATATTCTACATTAAATATAAAAACATTATTCCGTAGAACTATATCAAGCAGCATGCATATATTCTCAATATGTCTAGATGTAAAGTTGGAATTTTGTATTAAAAACTCACGTATAGAGTCTATACCAAATTCAATCGGAATTACAGTAAATAATGATGTACTTCCTATAATAATAAATCCCTTATTGTTATAAGGACTTTGTTAATAATGTTAGTAACTCATCTGGAGAGAGAGGTAAAGGCACGATATGCTGCTACAATTGTAGTTGCTGTGGTGATATCGTGCCTACCTCTGTAGAAGGTTTGAATTCGAATAGTACCTTTAGACACCCAGTCACTAATAAGTTATATACTTTCTATGGTATGGCTACATGTACGTCTAGTTTTGTTGTATATATAGCAACGTGTGTTGCGTGCCCTTCATTCTATGTTGGGAAGACAACAAGGAAGCTCAAGGAACGTATAATTGAGCATAAATCCAATATTAGGAAACAATGTGATAATAATGCCCTATATAAGCATATAAAAGAACAAGGGGAAAAACACACATTTAAGTTTAGGGTGATAGATATGCTAACTAAATCCATGAGAGGGGGGGATTTGTGTAACCTTTTGGATGTAAGGGAGTATGAATGGATAGTTCGTTTGTCAGCAGACATTAGTCCAGGTCTGAATGCAGCAGTGTCATTAAAACCAATATTAGTTAGAATACAACATAACAAGTTGAAATAAGAGTTGAAAATTGTATAGAGTGTTGTTTTTTATTTATGTTATGGATGGATAATTTTTGTGTATATATACATACTTCAATGTATTTTTATGCATGTAAGTTTTTTATGTAAGTAAGTTGTTTTTTAACTTAATACATTAAGATAGTATACATGATCATATGACTTTGGCTGCAGGTCATGTGACGTGTTGCGGGTGTATTTAAACTGATTTTTAAATGTACCTTAAGTTAATCATTGAAGAAGGGTGTTTGCCCGAAAGCTCTGTGTTTTTGATAAAGGTTGATCTTTTTTACTCAACTGACTTTGGGTGTATTTTACACGTTGGTTTTTTGGCAGTTGCAGCTTTGATCTATACTTTTGCTGAACAGTTGGGTTACGTTTGAGCCCTTTTGCAGCCTGAATGGAATCTTCAAATCGTCTAAAATCTTGGTTTGAGAGGGAAGTGAACCCGCTTTTACAAGTTTCCACTGAGACTGTGAATAGTACTGAGAAAGTACCGAATACACCATCTGTGAATTTACAGGAATATGTGCTTTTGTTATATACCCTAGAAAGGAAGATGGGGGTTTACAAACGCTTACAGTGGCAACATTTTAGTTTTGCAGCCTATCTGGAGAAGGGTGTTGTTTCTCGTGGACTTAGGGTATTGAAAATGCCCTCTTACGGTAATACCTATCCAGATCTATTACGAAAGTGGCAGTGTCTGAATCTTAAACTAAGCCATGATTATATGGTATTGATGAATGACTATTTTTCAAGTATGGAACATGATTTAAGGAAAGAGATTGTTATCATGGAGGATGAACTCTTTGCAATGCCTTGTTCGAAGAATGCGTTGTCTATCCATCAGTCTATGATGGATAGGTTATCTGCCCTTGACAATAGGTTAGAAACGACAAAAAAAGTAAACGTCTAAGGGACATTAATGATTTCCAATTTGGGAATATTTTCTCGTGGCCCAGGACTGATAGTGTCACAAACGCTAAGAGAACAAGTGCTAATGATAATAATATTAACAGTTTCAATGCTCTGAGAATGTCTGATAATTTACTAGATACCTTAGATGATTTTTCAGAACTAAATCCCTCAGTTTCAAATCGTGGCGCGCTTCCAGTACGATCAGCGAGCCACGTTAATGACGTAATGACGATAACGCCTGTGAAGACACCAACAGAAGTGATATCTGGCAAAGATGATGTGCGTTTATCTACTGATCCTTCAGTGACTAACTCAACGACTGGAAATGAACAAATGGAGTCAAGTAAAAAACAACACCAGTCTACTTTAAACTTTTTTAATAAACCATTTCAACTTCAGCAGGCTGAGAGAGTTAAGGAACGGCATACCTCGTCACGGTCTGTCTCTAGGGGCAGAATGGCAGTTAGGGGGCTTCCGTCGAAGCCTGTGGACAACAAACGTAAACTTTCCAGTTCGCCAAAACAAACGAAAGTAGCCAGAAAATGATGGCAGGTATACTGAATTTATCTTCTTTCGAATTAAGAACTGAGCATTGCTCACTATTAAGGAAAGGACTGGGGTTTATCCGTACTTGCAGTGAGGACATTGTTAATGTTTTGACTGATTTAAAAATGTTTATTATAACAGTGAGCCTGAAGTTAATTTTTAAAAGTGATACATATGCTGAAAATAACTGTAAGAGACACAGCACATTCATTCCTAACAATGTACCGTTATTGGTCGCTTTCAACAATCTTTGTGAAACTGAGATAAGAAACCTTTATGATATTCGTAATACCAGCAATAGATTTAATCTTACTTACTCTGAGTCCGTAGCTTTAAAGGAATTAAGACAGGATCCTAGCATCATTATAAAACAAGCTGATAAGGGGGGTTCAGTGGTTATTATGGATAGAGCTAAGTACACTGAATTGGTTTTAAGTTTACTTAGGGATGAAACAGCATTCAAGCAAATATCATATCTGGATGTAAAGAAGTGCATCACTTATATTAATATGTGTATCTATGATATTCAATTGTATGGTGATATCTCCTTGGATCTATTCCATTTTTTTACTGTAACTCGCCCAGTAATACCACAACTATATGGCATCCCCAAAGTTCATAAGTCACAGGACAATCCACCAATGAGGCCCATTGTCTCTGGTAATGGGTGGGCTACTGAACCCATTTCATTGTATTTACAGAGACAATTGCAACCGTTATTAATTCATTGTAGTACAGTTATAAAGGATACGATGGATTTTTTGACGAAACTTAAAAGATGGCAATTAAGTACGAATGGGTTGAAATTGAGACAGGGTGACTTCCATATGGCGGTATTGGACATTACATCATTAATTACTGTAATTCCGATTGAATTTGGTATAGACTCTATACGTGAGTTTTTAATACAAAATTCCAACTTTACATCCAGACATATTGAGAATATATGCATGCTGCTTGATATAGTTCCACGGAATAATGTTTTTATATTTAATGTAGAATATCATTTACAGTTAACGGGGGTAGCAATGGGCACACATAGTAATACACATACGCCAACATAGTATTGTACCAATGGGAGAAGACCCATATATTTGATGGTGAAAGGTTTTTGAACAATAGTGTATACTTTTATCAAAGGTTCGTGGATGATTGCTTTCTTATATGGGGAGGTTCATTAACTGAACTTATAGAATTTGTTAGGTACTTGAATAACACAACTTCTTTTTTGAAGTTTAAAATGGAATGTTCAAATAACCATATAAATTTCTTAGATGTGAGTCTGATAGTGCAAAATAATATGATTAATACTACCATTTATAAGAAAGAGGTGTCATCTGGTAGATACCTAGATGCATCTAGTATGCATGCACCCCATGCGTTTAGGGGTATAGTAAAAGCACAACTCATATGAGTAAGTAGGTTAAATAACGTTGAGACAGCTTTTTCTAAACAAATGGATGAAGCATGTGATGAATTCAGAATAAGTGGATATTCTCAAATGTTAATAACTAGCACGAGAAAAGTGATAGAAGAGAATAGATACATATTATATAGACCTATATTTTCTACTAGTGATCAAGTCAGTACTGGTATACAAGATGACCCGCTTGATGACGTGAAAATAAGATTCATTACTTCCTATAATAGTAAATCCCATATTGTTAGACGTGTGATTAATAAGTATTGGAGGGTCCTTCTAGCACAGGATGATATTAGGGCACTGATAGGCAATACGCCATCATTTACTTATAGAAATAAGAAGTCATTAAAATACTTGTTATGTTATAAGGACTTTGTTAATAATGTTAGTAACTCATCTGGAGAGAGAGGTAAAGGCACGATATGCTGCTACAATTGTAGTTGCTGTGGTGATATCGTGCCTACCTCTGTAGAAGGGTTGAATTCGAATAGTACCTTTAGACACCCAGTCACTAATAAGTTATATACTTTCTATGGTATGGCTACATGTACGTCTAGTTTTGTTGTATATATAGCAATGTGTGTTGCGTGCCCTTCATTCTATGTTGGGAAGACAACAAGGAAGCTCAAGGAACGTATAATTGAGCATAAATCCAATATTAGGAAACAATGTGATAATAATGCCCTATATAAGCATATAAAAGAACAAGGGGAAAAACACACATTTAAGTTTAGGGTGATAGATATGTTAACTAAATCCATGAGAGGGGGGGATTTATGTAACCTCTTGGATGTAAGGGAGTATGAATGGATAGTACGTTTGTCAGCAGATATTAGCCCAGGTCTTAATGCAGCAGTGTCATTAAAACCAATATTGGTTAGAATACAACATAACAAATTGAAATAAGAGTTGAAAATTGTATAGAGTGTTGTTTTTTATTTATGTTATGGATGGATAATTTTTGTGTATATATACATACTTCAATGTATTTTTATGCATGTAAGTTTTTTATGTAAGTAAGTTGTTTTTTAACTTAATACATTAAGATAGTATATATGATCATATGACTTTGGCTGCAGGTCATGTGACATGTTGTGGGTGTATTTAAACTGATTTTTAAATGTACCTTATATTAGCAGGTCCTGCCACACCAGGCCAGGATTGGCACATCTGATGATAACAGTCTGTGTACATAACATGTGCCAGGCAAATCAGGTACACTTAAACATGTCACTGTACATTAATGTGGGAGGTGCACATCCCAGGCAATGTCCATGTCAAGGACTATCAAACACAGACATGGCATACATTGCAAAGCAATGGCCACACACAATAGTAACCAGGATGACAGGATGGTTAATACAATACCCATCTGTATGGGACATTGCAGACACTACACCCCTGAACCACACTGCAGACCATTGCCAGGTGGCCTGATGCCAAGGATTACTCCTCATCCAGCCTTGTACAGCCATCTTGCACAGCCAACCACTACACACCCATGAAGCAATGCACACATGCATGTCAGTACTGGCACCTTGTGTCTGCGTGTGGGGAATGATGTTCCTAACCACAGTCACACCCACTATAACTCCCATTAGCATACTGACTGATGTCAGACACCTTTACATGCCCTAGCCCATAGAACCTCAGGATAACCCCTGTGGTGCATGTAATACCTGTGCATTACTGTAGTGTGGCAAACTAAGTAGTTAGGAAGTATATTGGTGAGCCTGCCAGAGTGTGCCAATGTGTCTGGGTCCCTTAGAGAGTGTGGGTGCATTGACAACAACATCTGTTCATGTGGACAGCCATGTGTGCTACACCTCATGTATGTCTACTATATCTCTGTTGCAGATGTCACTCACCAGCACACATATATGTTCTTATAGCACACCAACATGTCAGCTATGTGGCACATGGAGTAACTGCATGCACTTGTAATAGTAATGGCTAGTCAGTCAGGGATACAAACCCCTGTACTGGTAGGTGTGTGACAGAAGATGCTTAGGTTTTAGTCTCCCAGCCCTACTCTGATGTACTTTGCCTCTGTCTGTTCCTCCCACATACTCTCTGGTGGATGTGGAGATGTACACCTGCTCAGCAACAGCTTGTGTTTTGTAAGTGATGGTCATGATCAGGTGATGGCCTCTGCACCTACTGCAGTCCTCCTCTAGCTGAATGCATGTGGAACAGCTGTGGTGACAGTCCCATAGGCAATTGCATGGAAACACAGTACAATATCTAGGGACATCATGTTGGTGTTTGCCATGACAGTCGCTGTGAGTGGAACCTGGATCTGGTGTTTGGTAAACAGCATCACAGATGAAATCTGGATATTCCTTAAACAACATACACTGTGGAAATGAACTAAAGACAGGAGGGTGATGTGCCAGACATGACTACAGCATGTAAGTGTAGCTATGCTTCATTCAGACTACTGCCAGTTTAACAGATTGTGTGTGGTAATGGCTAGTCTGCATGTTTTAATAACTGACAACACAGTGCTCTGTTTGTGAGGAAACCCCCATCTGTAGGGTCATCTGTGGAATGGTTAGTGTGTGGAACCATTTGTTTCTTGTGTTACTCACAGAACACACATCTGTGAACTGCAGAAGCATAGTGTGAGGATTGCAGTCAGTACACGGTGACAGTGATGAGAGTTACTGACATTGCATCCCTGATTGGACATACGTCACATGAAACAGTGGTATGACAGTCACTGTCTGAGGTTATCACAGTGAAATGCCAATAATGGGCCACTGTTCATAGCTGCAGTCATAAGTCATCTACGCTTTGGACAGATGTTGTGCAGTATTTATGCATGTGTTGTGCTCCCTCTGCAAATGTATGACATCTGTTGGCTTGGGTTAAAGGTAATATCTATGCATGTTGTTATAAGTAATCTTGAATGCTGTTGACTATTACTAAGCCTTATCTGTGTTAAAACTGCAACACCGTAGGGTGTATGGAATTGGAGGCCCTGGCGGAACCACCTGTCCCACTTCAGCTGGCCATAGAACCTGGCACCAGCACGTCTGGGGCCCAGCCTTGGACCTCCACCTCTGTTGGCTCTGCACCACCTTCAGGTGAAACCACCACTGAAGATTGGGCTTGCCCCTCCTGAGAGCAGGTCCAGACAGGAACATGTCAGCCGTAGTGCGGTCCAGGCCATGGTGCGTAGGGGGCTCGATAAGGGGTTTTGAGGTCAGCTACGCCAGCTCGAGTGCAGAGTGGTGCAATTAGAGGGTGAGACTGCATCTCCTAGACAGCCCCCAGCACAGCCACCTTTGGGGCTATGAAGGTGCAGTGGTGGCTGCCCATGGCTGGGGACCACTGTCCCACTGTTTCCATTTAGAGGCTCATGGGCTTGTGACTGCCAAACACCCCTCCCTGTCCAAGGTGTTCCCCCCACGTGTCATATACTGCCCCTGTATGCTGTCATGTCTGTCTTGTCTGTCATCCTACCCAACCTATCCTACATGAGCATACCTACTTTCCTTCCTCAACATTCCACTCTCACCTTACAAAAACAGAAACAAAAGGCCAATCTGTTCCCAGAACAACTTTTGCCCCATACATAGTTGTCCATTTCAGACATGTGTCTACTGGACACATGTAACCTTTTTAATTTGCATCACAACATACTACTGTTGTACTCACCCCTCTCTCAGGCACATGATCCTGGTATGCATATGACTCCTAAAGGTTCCAGGTACACATGATGCAGACAACCCCAGTGTACACACAACACTACCGGTCCCTCTATGGTTACCCCATTTAACTTTTTAATGATGATGATGTTGCACACAGCACCTTGCAAGAGTACTGTTTTCACATAATGATTGGACAGGAACTGTTTTGTTAATGTAAATAAAATGCTCAAAGTAATGTATTTGAGCAATGTACAAATGTTTGCGTGTATTAATGACACATGTCTGTCTGAGGGAGTCCTGATATTACATAGGACAACACCACTACATAATACAGGAGTTGCTGGTGTTTTCCTTTTCATTCTTTTTTAATGTTTTGTTGTCACATGGTTTGTTCTTGATATATCTATATATACCTATATTTATGTATGTATATATATATATATATATATATATATATATATATATATATATATATATATATATATATGTATGGACATAAACACATACATCTACATAATGAAATACATTTCCTATACTGTTGAATAACTGTGCTGGATGATATGTTTGTGATAACATCAGATGTCTGTATATCTGCCATGACTTAGTGATAAATCACATTGGCTGTGGTGTGCAGGGTCCTGGTTTCGAGCCTTACAGAGCCCGTTTATTTTGTTGCTGGGCAGAGCAAGGGCCATTGGATACGGGATGATAAGGCACTTTTAAGCAGTTGTGAGCGGGTGTGCGCAGGTTTGCGCGATGGTAAGCAGTGGTTACTTTTAGTTACAGTTCCTTACACTCAGTTACCTTCTTGATTGCTTAACTCGTGTAGGCAGTGCTTACCCCTGTTGCAAACAGGCTGAAACCCACTCACTGCTGCTTAAAAGTACTTACTCCCGCTTACCCCCACGCTAATTTCTTTAAAAGAAAAGAAAAAAAGAGGTGACAGGAAAGTGTGAAAAAGGGGCACAAAGAGGGAAAGACAGTAGGCAAGGTAGATAGGGATGTGCAGGAAGGGTGTAGGGAAGGTCCATAACTGTCCATTTCTTCTACAGCAACGGCTGTGCATATGCAATAAATTTGGCGGTACATTTGGACACTCACAACTCTGAGAGAGGGGTGAGGACAACAATAGTATGTTGTCATGCCAATTAGAAACATTTACATGTGTCCAGTGGACATGTGTGCAAAATGGACAACTATGTTTCCGCTGCTTGTCCACTAGTACTTCTCTAAAAGGAATTGCCTTTTTTTAGAGAAACTATGCCAAGACAGGTCCTGTTCTACCAACTTTCTAGGTTTATAAGAACAATATAAGTGTTTGTATGTTTTTGCTGCTTGTCCCCCTAGTAATTCTCTGAAAGTAATTGCCTTTTTTGGAGAAACTGTATGCCAAGACAGGTCCTCTTCTAGCAACTTTCTAGGTTTATAAGATCAATATTTCTAAGGTTATAAGAGGAATATTCTAGCAATATTTAAGTTTATAAGAGCAATATTCTAGCAATATTTCTAAGGTTATAAGAGCAATATTCTAGCAATATTTCGAAGCTTATAAAAACAATAGTTCTAAGGTTATAAGAGCAATATTTAAAGTCTCTGTGCTCCTTGCCCCTCTTATGTTGGGCTTTTTCCAGTTTTCTTGCACTAAGAGGTTGAGAAGTATGTTCAGATGGATGTCAAAAATGAGTTATAGTAATGAGATGCTTTAACGTATCCAGTTTTGTTTTTGGTAGAACTTTGTGTAACTTGATCTTGAATTCTTTGTCTTAAATGGCACATTCTTCTAAAAGCACCCCCTCAAAAAAGCTAGAAAGTACGACTAGTGCATGGCATAACCAACCTTGATAAAACAAAATAAAGAGCCAGCACTCAGAGGCAACCAATATGTTTTATTCCTTCCCTTCCTTCAGACCGGTTTCTTTCTTGTAAAAAGCACAGAGGGCCCTGGTTTTGAGTACCTTTTTAGGCATCTTTGCCAGGCCCACACCTGGCTGTAGGACAGGGTAGAACACATCTAAAGTGGTGAATGTAAAATGCAAGTAGTATTGTCATGATGTGTGTTGCAAGTGCCTTTGTTAAGCTGGATGTGTTTATCCTTAGCATGGATTTTGAGATAATCAAGGGTGCTTTGAGTACTGAATGTCATAAAAGTCACTCTTCCCTTCTGCAACACTGGTTAGGTGGGCAAGTGAGCACCAGAGGATTGAAAGTGTCATCGAAGCAAGGAAGTGAAGCATGCAAGCCTTTATAGTAAACAAAAGGAGCAAAGATGAGCAAGAGAAGAGGGTGCAAAGTCAGGAAACTTCCAGTGATATGGGTAGGTTATGGCCCTATTGTCTTGTATCCTTGCTATTGAGGACATTTTATAATTTTCCTTTCTGCACTATAGCCCCATTTGTTTCATTCTTTAACACCACTGTTTTACAAACCTGCTAGGTACAGACTAGCCAGATTACAGTGAGGACAGGGATGTAGATATAGATCGCATCCCAAAGAAGAGAAGATACACAATTTTTCAGCCAAGTTGGGCAACTGCCTTTGACTGGTTTTCTATGAGTAGGTGCGGAGTGAAATTTGCCTTCTGAAAAACTTGTAACACGGATTTCACAATCCATCACGGGGGCCGACGTGATCTGCAACGACATGCCAACAGTGAGAAATACAGGCAGAATTGCAAGCATGCAGCTGAAAGATCTATGGTGGATTTCTTTGGACCTCAGAGTTTAACAAGTACAAAGGTGGTTGAGGCAGAGGTTGGTTTTGTGTCTCTCCTTGCTAAACACAACTTATCATTTGCAACAGGAGAGCACATCCTGAAATTTATGAAGAAGTGTGGAGAGGATCAAGATGTTCTCTGTAAAATGACATGTGGAGCAACGAAGGCATCATGCAATGCACAGGATGTTCTGGGGCCTCATTACCAGAATGATGCTGAAGCAGCCTGCCAGAAATCACCATTCTGTGTGTATATGGACCAAAGCACAGACATGGAATATGACAAACTATTAGTCATATTTGTTGGTTACCTTGATGAAAAGGCAATCAAAAATGTGATAAGGTTCCTTCATATGCCAGAATGTGTGTCAGGAACTGGACAAGCAATGTTTGATACTTTAATGTCCACTCTCACAAAATTTAACATTCCAGTTTCCAACATTGTGGGCTTTTCTTCAGACAATGCTGCCTCAATGATTGGAAAACACAATTCAGTGCTGTCTCGTTTAAAGGAGGTGAAGTCCATAATTATAAACATGGGGTGTCTCTGCCACTTAGATCTCCGCAGTAAAGCTGCTGTAAAAGCACTACATTCACCAGTTGAAGAACTTATATCAGATGTGTACTGCCATTTCAGTTCTAGTGCACAAAGACAACAAAAACTGCAGGAATTTGCTTTGTTCACAGATACTGATCCCCTCAAGATCATTAGACATGCATCTACTAGATGGCTCAGTCTTAATACGGTTATTAACAGAACCCTGGACATGTGACCAGCTCTAAATTTGTATTTTCCATCTGCAGATCCAAGGTCTGCTAAGACTTGACTTAATTTCTAAAAACCTGCAGAATCATGAAGTGCATATGATTTTTATGTTCGTTAAGTATGCACTGGAACCCTTATTGGAGTTCAACATACAGCTTCAGAGCAGAGAAAGTCAGCTACTGACACTGCATTCCACTGTGCATAAACTCCTGCAGCAGTACACTGGCAGACTCCTCAGACCTGCAGCTGCTGTCAGACTAATCAAACACAGTGATGTGTCAGTGTTGACTGACAGTAGCTTATTCTACCAAATGGTGAACTGCAGATTGGCTATGAAGTCAAGCAGTACATGAACAGCCATGAGGAGGATACTGGCAGCACAGTCATTGAATTTAACTTTTACAAAAAAGTTGCAGCTTTTTATGCTGCAGTGCTGCAGAAAATGCTGAAAATGTTTCC
The DNA here is from genome assembly GCF_019279795.1 of Protopterus annectens. Lineage (NCBI taxonomy): Eukaryota > Metazoa > Chordata > Ceratodontiformes > Protopteridae > Protopterus > Protopterus annectens. The sequence goes on along the minus strand of NC_056725.1, from coordinate 1,517,361,180 downwards.
CATGCAGGATCACTTACTGAACAATGCTGCATTACTTATTAATCCAGCCAAAAAATGGACATTTCTTCAGGACTTGTCAGAGATGTTGGCTTCCGTCTGGGTGTATGTGAAAATGATGTTGAGGCTGAACAACTAATCCATGAGTTCACCCAATATCAGATCAAGGACACGGGGAATCTGACAGGCCCATTAGATGGGCCTCCCTCATGTGTGTCACAGTACTGGGCACACCTTCTGAGGGACCTTTGCACTGAAGGGAAACTGCTACTCTTTAAGCAGCTGATGATGAGCCTACTTTGCTTGCCACACTGTAATGCACAAGCAGAAAGAGCATTTAGTATGGTGCAGAAAGTGAAAACTGAACTGCGTTAGTCTCTGAGTGTAAAAACACTGAACTCTGTTGGCAGTTAAAAGGAATGAAGAACTGGATGTCTGTGATATTAAGCTGCCAAAACATGTTTTAGAGGCTACCAAGAAAGCCACAGCAGCATAAAATAAGTCTACATCTGACGTATGATAGGATGTTTAACTTGGTCTAAACTTTGTGTGAATTGCAATATGTCTTTAGAAAATGTAGTAAATGTGATTTTTATTTTTGTAAGGTGCCGTTTCATTTACTTATGGTGTGGTTATGGTATTGCAGATTATCAAATAAAGGTTTTTGGATCTGAGAAGTGTGTGTTATTGAATTTTGCAGTTCTACCATGCTCCATGGCAATGGCACATTTCGCGCAGTGCGAAAATAGGATGTTCCACATTTTGACCATATGTCACACATTGTTAGGGCATGTGTCCCACATTGGCCATTTAAGAGGTTGAGACCTATGTGTGCAGTTATTTCACTGTGTTTGTGTTTGTGGAAGGTTGTTATTTACATAGGTAACTGGCTATTTTTTCACTGATTGCTTGTGGGTCTGGTTTTCCAGGAGGTTTACCACATTCTTTTTGCTTTGATCAGCAGGATTTTAGCTCATCTGAGAAGATGTGGTCATTGTTGAAAGTTTTAGTGTGTCATATTAGTGAGGTATTTTTATACAGTATTTATTGTGTTTTCCTTTTGTGGATTGTGAAAATAAGTTTAGAACTAGTTTTGTTCAGGGGTTGTGAAACCTGAGTTCTGACTTCAGCTCCTGGTGCTGTATGTGGTAGTGATTATGGCCATGTTTTATTGCTCAGATATTGGGTAGGTTTTCCTGATGGCTCCATTGAGCCTACTTCACACAATAATATGGCTCCAGTGAGACATTCTGATACATACTGATAAGCCTACTGAAGAATGCTACAGGTTAGTGTACATTTCGGTTTTGAGAGATTATTTAAATTCTCTTTAGTTATTTATGTCAACTCTTGAATTTGAAGTATATGTTGTAGGAAGAAATAAGTATGAATGATGCATTCAGTGTATTTTTTTGCCATGTTTTGTGTGTAAGTAATATGTTCATAGGTTTATACTAGCCTAATGACCACCAGGGTCTTTAAAATTCCAAAATCAGGGATAATTTTTAAACATTATCCTAATTCAATTAAAAGTTCGTAAGACAATAAATGTTTTCATCAACCTGGATTTCCTAAAGACTTGGAAGACTGAACTTGAATATCTGACATTACTGACTGAACAGTCGTCAGTGATTTACCATTAAATCAAAACATTTGACAAGGAGAAGGGTAATAATATGAGACAAAAATCAGGGATAGTTAAGCGGTATGAAGTAGTTATTGCCCAGTAATATTGCTTTCATTGTTTTTCAGTCTGATAATTGTTATTGTGATGTGAGTGGTAGATAAAGATAGGAAGTGAGTGAAGAGGGTGAGCAAGGAGGTTTAAGGTACGAATAGGAACTTTTACTCCTTGAAGTCTGTGTATAGCCGAGGCGCTAGAGGGAAAATTTCATAATAAAACCTTTATTGGCTATATTGTGGTGCTTTTTGTGTTGTGGCACATCAATACCAGTGTTGTGCAGATGAGTAGGAACTTGTTCATATTTAGGAATATCGTTAGCCTGGGGTTGAACAAGAACAGAGACAAATTTTGCCTGAGAACTATTTCAGAATGGTTTTAAAGGACTAGAGGTAGTGTATTGACCTGATGGACATAACTAACTAAGGAGTTCCAAGTCTTAGCAATATGGTATAAATATAAATCATGCCCTGCAGGTTTGATAAGTTTATAGACAGAAAGGTTTTTCCTCTCTGGATCATAATGATCAAGTTTGAACATAGTTGTGTAGAATGGCATTTAGTGCCTGGCAGGCAGATGTATCTGGATTATTTTATAGGTGGAAAGAAGCTGTATACGTGTTACTTGATGGGACAGTTCTAACCAATTTAGGCTGTCACTGCTATACAGTAATGGGCTCTGAATGGGGTATTTGCTGCAAATTTAGTCACTTTATTACAGCATTGCTCAAATTTTGCTTCTTGTGCTGCCTGGAAGTTAGTTAAGAATGGGAGCGCCACAAAGTAGTGATGGAAGGAGGTATTTAATGGCAAGTGTAGCTTTAGTTGTGTTGGTGAGAAAGTTTTTGGATCTGTAAAACATTTTGAGTTTTTGGTGATTTTTTTATGCATTTCTATCTGCACGTAAAATGTAAGATTAGAGGTTCAAAGGTAAGTACTAGGTTAGCTGCCCTTGCAGGCCATTTTTATGTCTAGCTAATTTCCCTTTTTGTGTTTGAAATAATCAATCCCACTTGGTTATAGATTGGCCTTACCTGTCCCATGGTTGATAACTATATGCTCCCCCTAATGAGAATAACTGGGATCATACCATGGATAATTTGAGTGGAAACATGCATAGGATAAAGCATTTAGGAGCTGCATCTGTCCATTTGTAGTACAGAGGCAGTTTTGGGGTAAATTTTCTGTTTCTCATCCATAGATCTAAGTTGCCCCCGAAAATGGACAGGGATGAACTTTTGTTTAATGTGGAGTCTGTTCCACAGCAGTGGTATACTCTTTGAAATATGTATGGGGCATGCCTTTTTTGTGGGAACAGATAGCCCTTTTTTCTTTTATTTTTAAGTGAGAGTGGGATGTTAGGGAAGGAGCGTAGGTATGATCAGGGAAGATAGGTTGGGTAGGTATGATCAGGGAGGATAGGTTGGGTAGGATGACAAACAAGATGTGTACAGGGGCAGTATATGAGACATGTGGGGGGGGACACCTTGGAAGGGGAGGGGTGTTTGGAATTCGCAAGCCCATGAGCCCACAAATGGATACAGTGGGACTGAAGTCCCCACCCATGGGCAGTCAGCACTGCACCTTCACAGCCCAGAAGGTGGCTGTGCTGGGGGCTGTCTAGGAGGGGCAGGCTCACCCTCTAGTTGTGTCACTCGGCCTTCAAGCTGGCATAGGTGGTCTCGAATCTCCCTATCGAGCTCCCTACGCACCATGGCCTGGACTGTACCACAGGTGACAGGTTCCTGTCCGCTCCCACTCCCAGAGGGGGCCGAGCCCCATCCCCTGCGGTGGTTCCACATGAACATGGTGCAGGGCCAATGGACGAGGATGTCCCAGGCTGGGCCCCAGTTGTGCTGGCACCCGGTACCATGGCCAGCTGAGTTGGGACAGGTGAGTCCACTGGGACAGGCCTTCCCATACAAGCTATGTTGTAGCATGTTTAAGGCAGATACGGGTTAGTAATTGTCAACAGCCTTCACGATTAGTTATAACAGCATGCATAGGTATTCCCATTACTCAGGGTACCAGACATAAAATAGTTGCAGACCAGGCAGAACACATGCATATATGGGTAAACAGTGGCCATTACAACAACGTGCAGGTTTCATTGATGGCAACAGACCACCAATATGGCAGTATTTTTACATGGCACATGCATAGAAACAGATTTGAATATTTATAAACCAATAGGAAATATGTCCCAACAAAGGTTAGGAGTGTATACATACCAAATGAGTTGTGTAAATTGGTTATTTTTGCACATATGATAGGGGTGAGAGAGAAAGTTCAATTAACAACTAATAAGTCCTTGTAGTTTTCACAACATTCGTAGTCACTGCAGTGGTCAGCCCCATGTATTATTACACTACCCAATGGCATTACATTGTACAATGGTATGTTTGTAGATTAGTATGTATGGGACCTGTGTCTTACAGGCTTGACAAGATGCAGGTGTTAATGCAACATGTTTTGAGACTGCTCTCATACACTTTGGGTAAGATGCTGGGATGACAGGTATGTTTGCATGTACATTCTCTGACTATGTACAAGTCTGACTATCAGTTATATGTCATTAACAGTTGCCTACATTTGTTGGATCATCACACTAATTTGTGAGGGGGACAGGGCAAAAGGCAGGTGATGTGAGCCATTTATCAGGACATACTGGGCAGATTGGAACAGTTGAGGGGTATGAATATGCATACCACTCTCTATTTGAGCATTCTAGCATAATCTGTACAGTTGTTAAGTGTAAATATGCATACAGCTTTCTCCCTGAACATTCTAACAAACTGTGTGCAGTTGTGTGGAATGATTATGCATACAACTTACTAGCGCTCCTGGGATCCAAAGCCCTGCTGTGTGTGACAAAGCATTACAGTTAAGATCACTGTACACTATGCTATCAGGCTATTGTTGTGAGGCTTTGAAATGTTATTTTGTCTAATATGACTGACCTGTCTGCACTTCCAACATTGTTATACAGCACTTCATACACATTTTATCTGCATACCACAGTGTGGGTAGCACTGCTTACTACAACAGTACTATTTAATAACTGCAACAGTACAACAACATATGACTGCAGAGTAAACAGAAGCAATGCAGGGGTTACACCTTTATTCGCAGCATATTACACAATTCTGTATACTGGTACAACACTTTCTAAGGCTCTTACATTTATTTGTTATGACAGTACATGCAGGCTATTTTCTAACCTGCCTCGTGGCATATCCTTTGCAGCCTAGCATCATAGGCTTGCTGGTTCGCAGCACGCTCATCTTCAGCTGTCAGAGAAGTACAGTGATATTTAGCCATACCTATTCATAGTATACACAAGCTAGGCAATTATTAACTACATAGTGGAAGGAGTACTTACTCAGTTCTGGGGCATTCTGCATCTGCCTTGCTTCCTGGATCCACTGTTCCAGGACATCCCCCCTCTGTCGCTTCAGGTCTGCATGGTGGTGCCTGACCTGCTCACCAGTCCGGGGGATACCTGTGGCACTAGTGAGGTCAAGGGTGAGACTGTCCCAGGCCTCCATTTTGTACTGCAAGCCCTGGTACTGGACCTGCACTAGTCTCCTGTCATGGTGCTTTACCAGGAGCCATACCATGAATTTGGACTCCTGGATGCCCCAGCGCTGCACTCTAAAGTGAGTGCCTTCTTCCACTCCAGCCATTCTGCCTGCAGGGGGATGCTACAGCCAGTTATGAGCCATATTCCTGCCTCTTTGGTTTAAGTAGGTACGGATTCCCGCACTTTTCCATAATTGGCCGGTTTCGAAAAGGCTAAGCTATGGGCACATCTGCTTATTTCAGGTTAGCACTGCTTAAAGAAGTGTACCAGTGGGCATATTGTATTGGCTTCCCTACACATTGCTTACAACTACTTAGTTGTGCTGTGCTGCGGTTAGCATTGCATATTGGCTATCTAGCATTATATTTGCCTTTTGTCAATGATGTCTTATTCATTACAGGTTATATATGTGTCTGGTATCCATGATTCATGTGTACATACACTGTATGAGGTCCTGGGGACTTCAAAACTTTATTACAGTGACACCTCGACTCTATGTTTATTGCAGTACTCCAATTCACATATTTATGGTCTGTGACAGGTTATAGAACATTACACTGTACATAGATTCAGTTCACATGTGTGATTTGATTTCCTTGTGGTGAGGATTAGTTTGCTGATACCTCCTTTATATGTATTGCTATCATGGCATAGTGGTTGACTACTGTGATGTACAGGGTCCTGAGTTCTAGCCTTGCAGAGGCTGTTTATTTTGTTGCTGGGCAGACCACAAGCCATTGGGTACAGAGTGATTAAGGCACTTTAAAGCAGTTGTGAGTGGTTGTGCACAGGTTTGAGCGGGACTACCCTGTAATTGTTTGTAAAGTAGACTTAGCAGATCGACAATGTTACTCCCACTGGTAGTATCCTGCCTGTGGTGTGAGTAGCAGTGCTTTGCTCACTCCTGCCCAGCTTGATATGACATAGGCTGATAGCACTAAATAATACTGGAGTTGCTGTTGATTCCCTTCTCATTCTTTTTGTATGCTTTATTGTCACAGCGTTCATTCTTTATATATATATATATATATATATATATATATATATATATGTATTATATATCTGTACATACACATGCACGTACATCTACATAATTATATACATTTCCTATGCTGTTGCATGATATGTTTGTGATAACATCAGATTTACGTATATCTGCCATGGCTTAGTGGTAATCCACATTGGCTGTGGTGTGCAGGGTCCTGGGTTTGACCTTTGCAGATTTTGTTGCTCGGCAGAACACAAGCCGTTGGATACAAAGTGATTAAGGCACTTTAAAGCAGTTGTGAGAGGGTGTGTGCGTGTTTGTGCGATGGTAGGCTGTGCTATCTTCAGTTTCTTAAATTCAGTTAGCTACTACTATGCTTAATGTGTGTGGACACTGCTTACACCCGTGAAAACGCACTTAGACTTGCTTACTGGTACCTATATATGTTTACTACTGCGTATTTGTGCTTACACCTGCTTACTAGTGCCTTATTCATTATGACACTACCACTTTGATTACATGACATTAGTTAAACATTTCATGCAGTATTCCAGTTCACATTTACATGTTATTATGTAGGTTATACAGCCAAGAGATGTATAAATATATTCATATACACATTCCACATGGAAAATGATACGTGCTATAGTGGGACTTGAACCATGAATGCCTATTGCTCTAACCACTACACTATTGACGCTAATGTTGAGTCTGCATGTTTTTGTCTATTTAGATGATTTAGGTATGTAAGCTATGCTAAGCAGAGGGCAGCAACATGCAAACATGCTGCGCTTCGCTTACACTTTCAATAATGAAGCAATACAAATGTAAAATAGGGACATGGGGAATCTAATTGTGATAGTTCTAGGGACAGGGGCTCAACATTCCACTATGTGCTTGTGTGTTTACTACTTTGATTTTATTTCAGTGTTCGTGGACACTCTTTTATGCTTAGCATACATTTCAGTATCTGCGGACACTGAATTAATTGCTTACTATTAGAGGCGGGCTCTAATAGTAAGCATTGTAGATTGTGCAACTGTGGGGGCATGTTTAAGCCTCCGTAGAGCACTTAAACATGCCCCCTGCACTCGCACACATTTCCTGTGCATGTCGAAAGTGCAGCAGCGTGCCCTCATAAATATTCATATGGTGCTGCTGCACCATCTGTAAGGAGGACGCTCGGCGCAAGGCTAAAACCGCCCTTGCCCCAAGCTTCATGAATCCCAGGGTCTATCTTGGCTGAGTTCTTCTTGCAGTTTTTACTGAATGGTTTGACTGTGTGACCTTTTCACAATTTTGTTTTATATCTTTACTCTACTCAAGTGATCATTTTATGAACTTTAAGAAAATAAGACATTATAAAGACTTATTTTGTATGGTGTACTAAATGCATTCAAAGGAGCATTTATTTTCTCAATGCTGACCATTAGCTTCATATTATAAGATGTCAAAGAGTTAAAGTGAAGCATTACTTTTCACAGAAATGGAAAAATAATTTTACTATCTGATAACAAATATTATCTCAACATAATAAAATGGTCAAATTATACTATGTTCTGAGTACGCTTTCAGTTTACAAATGATTTATTTATTTATTTCCAGTTTGATGACTGGGGAAGTCCACTGGGCCAAGCAGAGCCCATTTTCAGGGGAGAAAAGCTCCAAACGCAATTAACAGAATACAACATAAGTGAAGTATGGAATATACAGTATACAAAAGCATAAGTATATAATTTAAAATACAAATACAAAATCAGGGAGTATACATTTAAAAAACACAAATGTTAAAATATAGATAATACAGAATATATAATTAAAAGTACAAGTCATAAAGTGTTTATACAAGTTTAGTGCTTATTCTAACAATGTTAGTGATCAGAGGTGATAGTAGATGAGACTGAAGGGAGGTTTGAATTAAAATGCTTAAAATAAGTATATGGTATGAAATATGAATGTGTTCCCATGCTAGCCCCCATCTTGGCAACAGGTGTGTAAATCACAATAGGTCTGTCTCTTCTGTTTTATTTCTGAAACCATGTTTTAGTAAATATAAGTTACTTACAGTCTTGTATCAGACTTGGTGATATTATTTCATAATATGCATGCTTCCATCTTACAAAAGGGATTTCTGAAATAAAGCTCCTTTCTTGTAATAGATTTATTAGATAGGCAGTTGAATGTTGAACTTTAGCTCTGTAGCCAAGGTTCTACTGGAACATTTTTGAAAGATTACTCACTTTCATAGTAGTGAGATGCTAGACTTAACATTGCAAACTAGCTGCATCACATATGTTCCTGGTATGCTTTGTGTTCTGGAAGAGCTTTGTGGTTTGGCAGTCTTAAGTAGCAGATGGCTGTAGCTCTGTATGCTAACAAGAAGTAAAATGTTCTGATCTGTTTTAAAAAAGACTGAAAATTCCAGTTATGATAAGCAATTATTTTGATCAGGGATGATAAAGTATTCTTACACAACTGAAACTAGCCAATCAGGCTTTTATTACAAATTATTAAGTCAATGAGCAAGCACTTTCACTGTAGATTACTATGGAAGTAAAGTAGCTTAATGCATATCATATCAAAGTCAGATTCAATAAGGGCTCAGGTAAATGGCTACATAACAGTGAATTAAATAATGTGTTGAAACTGGTTACACATATCAGCAGTATGCCCTCCTTTTATACTAACGGTCAAGATATTCTAGCATAACATCTGACTTTCATTTTAAATAACAAATGCAGCCTTTCCTCTTACCCCTTGACGATGCAGCAAATGTTTATTTAATCTATACAGAAACAAGTCACATGACATACTTAACCAGCCCCACAATTAAGATAAATTATTCTTCTTTTAGCTTTTCCCGGTTAGGGGTCGCCACAGCAGAACGACGGTCCAGTGAATGACTGGCAGTGGAGTTTTATGGTATCAAGTTACCAGCTCAGCACTCAACCTTCCACAGAAGGCACACACATGTACACCTAGGGCCAATTTAGTGTGTCCAATCCACCTACAGCATGTCTTTGGGATGTGGTAGGAAATCAGAGAACCCGGAGGAAACCCATGCAACTGCAGGGAGGACATGCAGACTCTGTACAGAAGGTACCCCAGCCAAGAATTGAACTGGAGAACCTCTTGCTGTGAGGTGGCAACACTACCTGCTGCACCACTGTAGCTGCCCATAATTAAAATAAATTAATAAGTTTATATTTGTATTTTACTACCAAGACCATATATTCAACAAATGATGGTATGGATACATGAATATGGGCAGTAAATGTTTTTTTTTTCAATTTTCTTTTATTTACATAGGATTTGAGTTATGTTGTCTCTCAGCTCCATCTCTAATGTGCAGTTTATAAGGAATTGGCATTTAGCTTCAGAAAGGAGCCCACTGATAATATAAAATAAATTATTAAAATCCACTTCATGCTGGTTTCTTTTGACAAGTACCAGAACATCAAATTTAAAGTAAGTTATAATAAACTCTTCTTTTATATGTAGCATTTTTAAGGCATCTTTCCTTAGAATATGTTCCCTGACTCACAGCCATAGCCAAACCACTGTTCAGCAGCTTTGTGGCAGCAACAATTTGGACAGAAATTCAAAATATTATAGGTCAATTTTCCCCTTGCCATTCTAAATGTCATAAGGAAACTAAGGTAGAATAAATCTACTGTGGCATAGCATAACACCTACCACGCTTTTTCTGAGAGGTAAAACCAAGTATGGAGATAAAACAGTAGCAAGGGAGGAGCCTACGGATAAAACGGAAGCAACAGTCTGAGTTTTACCATGTAAAAATGTAAATAATATACATTTATGCACCATTTGAGTAAGTGGTGTACACACACACACACACACACACACACACACACACACACACACACACACACACACACACACACACACACACCAATCGTATTACATGTATAAAATTGAACACCAGGCAAAATGTTGCACAAAACTAGATAAAGTCAATGTTTTGCCTGATATCCCATAAAGCCAGTAAATACTTCATGAATTACTACAGGAAACAAAATGTATTTGTCAAATTTATTGATTAAGTACTAATTATATCAAGCTAGTCTATCTAAAATAAATGTCAAACAAAACAGAAGAATGAAATAAATATGTATGTTTACAGTTCTTCAGGACTGGCTATGTCCAAACACAGGCTTCCAAACTGGGGAATGAATTAAGAGAACATCACAAAGGCTAATGTCCACAGGGAAGGAGAGGCATTCTTTGTTAAAGAAACAGAGGTTGTCCTGTAAGGACTATAGAGCATTGTGTATATGGGGGTTTCCTCTAACCCCAGGGCAGTAGTCAAAAAAGAATCAGTTTGGAATTGAAATTGGTCTATAAGGTTGAATCAGAAGCTGTTCAAGTGCAAGCATGCTTATACACCCTTTGTAAACAGATGCAACCTCCTGTGAAAGGGTAGGAAATAAAATACAAAATATGAAATTATTATTTGGCTCTGTGTCTTAAAAATGTAAATAACTTCTGCAGTTAATGAAGAACTATCTGGTACAAAAAGCAAAGCATCCATATATGAAAGATGACAGAGGATTGGAGTCATACTGACTATGCAGTTGCAACAACAGCATTTTTCCCTGCAGATGATGCAAAACAGGTTGGTAAGTAACATGTAGTAATAAACTTGGCTGTCTCAGCCACTTTGGTGCTGTGAAGTTCAAATATGAATTTCTTTTCTTGAATAACACCAGAGCATAATGATGTTCCTTAGAGTTGACATCTTATTTCACTGCTGTGACTGTATATAGACTAATATGACTTCAACCATGCATGCCCTTGAAGGCTGTAAACCACATACAATACTTCTTTGGTCTGCACTTAGAACAACCGTTATTGTAGCATGAAAGTTTTTCTCATTAGAATACTTTTTTAATCTCATCAGAATTTTTCATCTCATAAAATATAACCAAGGTCAGCAGTTCATTTCAGTGAGGAAATATTCTGTGGCTTGAGGCAATTTACAAAAGGCTACATTTTAAAATGCATTTGTGCATAGTTTACAGTCAATATGCTAATGGCAGCACACATCTGAAGTTATGACTGGTACTTCTGTCCATGGATAATTCACTTTTACTAATGCCTTACCTGAAAGGTGATGTTCTGATTCATCTCACTATCCACTCAAGACAGTGGGAACAGTCAATGTAACATTACATACACGGAGGCTCTTAATATAAATCTGCCCAAGCAACAGAGACCTCCAAAGCTGAAATGCAAACAACCAACACCCCCCAACACAACCCAAGCAACACAAAGCTCACAATACCAGTGTGCCACTCAACCACAGCCCCTAAGGCAAAACAACATACCCAACACACTAGTCATAGGTGACTCTATAGTCAGGCACACTGATGTCCCACTCACCAGGCTAAACAAGGAGAAAATTACAGTCAGCTGCCTGTCGGGTGCCAGGATCCGCCACATATCGTACGCACTCAGGTCACTCCCCAACAAGTACAAATACGACTCTGTGAATGACCTGAGACGACTCTGTGAATGACCTGAGACGTACCTCCCTGGACTACATGAAAAGAGACATGGTGGCGTTCTCGGATCTTGTAGCCCAGGCAGGTATGACCCTAGCCCTGAGTAGCATCCTGCCATCACCCAGAATGATACCACAGTACAAGGACAAAATGACTGACTTCAACAATTGGCTAAGCTTCTGGTGTCATTCTAAGGGGATCCAGTATCTATCTGC